>NW_024718513.1:887500-1149392 GCF_018991925.1 Homarus americanus
AATTACTACACCACGCCAGGTCCCTCATAACACCATCTGAGGGAGCTACTACACCACGTGAGTTCCTCCTAACACCATCTGGGAGGGAGTTACTACACTACGAGTTTGCTGTTCAACACCTACATTAATCTGTATGTTCACTGTATGTTCCTTTACCTTTCTCTAATGAAGGCTTTTGTTTAACCACCAATGTATGTAATAAGTCATTTATGTCCAATGTATATTTTCAGCCTTCGGGCTGCAGAAATTTTTTTCAATAAACCGTTAATTATTATTATTATTATTATTATTATACATACACAGGAGGATAGGTAAATTCAAGGATGGTAGCATACACTCACAAAAGGTCACACACAGGCACGAAAGGACACGCACTCAACCCAGGGAACACCACAAGCGTACACCTTAGCACATGTAGCCAGCACATAGACACACACACACACACACAGAATCCCAAGTACCCAGCTGCCGTCATGTGACATTCACAAAAAAAAACTTGGAAATCAGATTTACATTATAAATAATTGTCATCTTGATTCATGAATTTAAGGAAGGTTACCGATTATTCTCTTTTTTGTAACTGATAGATAGTACAGTATAGTATATGAACAAAACAGCTATTTCCGTTTCATCTTGAAGTTAAAATAACCTTAAGTGTAATTCGACACTCTCTCTCTCTCTCTCTCTCTCTCTCTCTCTCTCTCTCTCTCTCTCTCTCTCTTTATCTATCTTAATATCTATCTATCTATCTCAACGTCAGAAGTGAAACGAAACGAAATATCAAGATTATTATCGTATAAACAAACACACTCAACGATGAAGCCAATTCTACGAAAAAGAAAAGAGAAGAAAAAAATCCATAAAAATGATTTACGTCGAAGGTTTTAATTAGCGTCGTGTTGAAATGAGTGTTGCAGGGAGCGAGTCTTTTTATTTCCAGATATTTGCTTTGTTTTTTGTTTGTGGAGGAAGCATCTGGCCTGAGTTTTTACCGTTTCATTAACTCATGGGTGACGGCGACTCTTATACGTCGGCTTATGTTACACGGGAGTTTGGGCTCTGTTGATCACTACTGCTGTTGACTCGTTTCATGGGGTATTGTTACACACATACACTCCCACATGAAAGAAAGAAAGAAAGAAAGAAAGAAAGAAAGAAAGAAAGATAAAGTCATTTTCGGACTATCAGACGATTATCACAACAACACAGCCTGTATGTCGTTGTGTTACGTTGTGTGAGGTCGTGAAGGAGGCGTAACAGCCTGAGACGGTATGCCTGTAGCCGTTAGGAAGATACGTGCTGTCCTTCTGTCAAGACTGTGCACATGACCGCCCTCACACGGCTCATAACACCACGACCATATGGCGGAGACCAGTGCTGGGTGTTTGTCTCTCGCCCGCCCTGCAGTCCAGACTTTAACTAACTGTATTATTTGTCTCCCTGAACCATTAAGGAAGTTAGCTAGCTTGGCAGCGCTTCCAGTGTTATGATGTGGGAAGGAGTCATGTATGGTTCAAGGAGAGGAACGTGTGTGTGTGTGTGTGTGTGTGTGTGTGTGTGTGTGTGTGTGTGTAATAATAATAATAATAAACGGTTTATTAATAGAGTTGCAGCCGGTGGCTGTACAGTACATAAATCAGGAGTTGTTTATTATTTTAACAATAGATGGGATGGTGCTGTTCTTATATCTATCGGTGCGGGCTCTTATGGGCTGAATTTTGTTGTAGTGGCGGACTGCGCGAGTTGGGTGGGGGGCTGCAGGTGGCAGGAGGTGGCGATGACGAGGGTGGTGCAGTAGTCCACTGCCAAACCTTTCCAGTGCTTGGTGGTGGAGGTCACTGAGGGATGGCATTTCCAGGGTGGAGAGAGCGTTGGTGTAGCCGGAGTATTCTGCGCCGAGCATGATTCTGCAGGCCCTTTTCTGTACCTTCTCTAGCTGACGTTGTTGGGTGGAGTTGAGAGAAGACGACCAGGCTGGTGACGCATACGTTAGTTTGGGGAGAATAAAGGCGTTGTAGATGGTCCTCAGCTCTGGCGTGGGTGTCCCAAGTGACCTAAGTCGTCGTAGCATGTAGAGACGGTACGAGGCTGCCTTGACTGTGTTATTTACATGGGCCTTCCAGTCAAGTTTGTTGTCTATAGTTACACCCAGGAATTTGGCGACTGCACCAGCTGGAGAGGATGGGCACCCACTGTGACTGCTGTGTGTGTGTGTGTGTGTGTGTGTGATGTACTGGGAGGTTATGTGGAAATATTAGGTAATTGATTTAATATTCCTTTTCTCTATAATCCCCTTATACCCCTTCACCTTGACTCGTGTGGGACTGCTTCTGTGGGTTGCGGCAGCCGAGTGGATACTGCACTCGACTTCTGTCTTAAGGGTCGCTGGTTAACGTCCGGGGAATCCTAAAGTTCACCCAACTGTTAATGGGAACCTAACTTTACAACCCAGGAAGTGAAGGTGTTAGGAGGGCAGTGCTGGACACACTGCCTCCTTGTGTATCGAGAAAAAAAAAAGACTTGGTTTACGGTGTGTTATATCCGCCTACCAGACTCACTTTCACTTTCCCAGTCATGAATTCTCTCTCTCTCTCTCTCTCTCTCTCTCTCTCTAACACAACGCAGATCATAATATCAAGCTAAGAAAACGAAGAGATCTGTTCCCCGCTTATTAATTTATATAAACCACGAGAAAATTAATATATACAGCGGTGCAGCAGCTTGGGGCGTGACTCACCAACACCCTCACTGTCCAGAACTTAATCAAACCAGATTCAATGTTGAGCTTAACCAGGATTAAACTTCAGGTGGAAATTAATCTCTCCCCGAGGTCTTGCACTCTCCTCTCCTCCTGCTTGTTAAGAGTGAACATGGAAATAAGGAAGTAATTAATAAATCAATGAGGAAAAATTTCGATACAGACAACGAGAGAGAGAGATTTACTAGCTATTAATCACCATCACTATACCCAAGTATGTTTCTATTCACACCTGGAATAAGGTATATTCACGACGTGCAAATTAATTTTACCTGGATTGAAGACTAAGTATGGCCCTTCACTACACCTGAATACCCTGCTCGAACCTGAACCTGAATGACCTGCGGTTGAACCCAAATGACCTGTGCATGGGCCTGAATCACAACTTAAATGAACCTGAATGACCTGTGTGAACATGGACCTGAATGACACAGCAGTCTTGGCTTAACTGACGTGGTAATGGTTGTGAAAGAGAATGAGGGTAAGCGAGGGAAGATCAAGTTGGGAACAGGGATGGGAATGAGAGGATTAACGGGGGGAAGGAGAGAGAGAAGGGGAGAAGAGAGAGGGAATGAGAAGGTAGAGGGAATGAGAAGGTAGAGGGAAAGGAAAAACAGCAGCAACAGGAATAAAAAAAAGTGAAAGGTAGAATAGGAGGAAAAAGACAAAAGTGAGTAAGATTGTAAGTGAGAATAATGAGGGAAAGATAATGAGTGATAAAGAATAGGAGTTACATGAAGAATGGGAATAAGAGGAAGGAAAGAAGGTGAAATGTATTCTTGGATCTCCTACCACAACCCTGAACTAAGAAAGAAGGTCAATAGGTGACTCCTCGTTGACCTCCTGAAAAATTTAGTTTGAAAGAAGAAGAGGCGAAAGGTCTTATCTCCATCTTCTTATCATTTTCTTATTATATTTGCATTATTTTCTTGCTTTATCACGATGTTCTCTTGTTCTCATTGTACTTCTGTTTATTTCTTCTTTTTTTTTATCTTATTACGACATTCTTTTCTAACCTCATTTTCTCCCTATTCTGTAATTATTATTATATATTTCCTTTTATCTCTTCATTCTCTTTTTTCATCTTATCGCGACATTCTCTCTCTCTCTCTCTCTCTCTCTCTCTCTCTCTCTCTCTCTCTCTCGTGCGTCATTCCGCGTTGACAGCAAAAAAAATAAAAAAAAGAAAGAAGGAAAAAAAGAAAAAAGTCAACGCCCAGTCTCTTCTTCCAACTCGCTCGTCCTATCATTTTTTCATTCCCAGGCGAATCATGCAGAGGTGACAGGGAGGCGAGACCCGAGGCTATATCAGTGTTTATCTGTATTTCCTACCTTGAACATACTGGGGGGGAAAAAAAATGTTGACTGCTGTCCATATTTTTTCCCCTACACGATTTTTTTCCTCCCGTCAGAAGCTTATGGGTTGGTTTTAATAGTTTTGGAGAAGAACGAAAAGAGAGAGAGAGAGAGAGAGAGAGAAAGACGAGTCATGATAATTTTGGCGAAGGAAAAATATGAGATAGACAGGAAGAGAATAAGAGAAATCCACAGATGAATAAAGAAATAATAAAAAAACAGATAGACAGACAGACATAAAAAAAATAACAATATAAACAACAAATTCTACCTCAAGGGATATGAGCTGAGGCTAAGAGTGAGTGAGCGGAGGAGTCTCAT
Organism: Homarus americanus; assembly: GCF_018991925.1. Classification (NCBI taxonomy): domain Eukaryota; kingdom Metazoa; phylum Arthropoda; class Malacostraca; order Decapoda; family Nephropidae; genus Homarus; species Homarus americanus. Next base: position 891,936 of record NW_024718513.1, read on the forward strand.
GTTTACTCCCTCTCTATCTCTCTCTGTCCTTAACCCCCTTCTCTCTCTCTCTCTCTCTCTCTCTCTCTCTCTCTCTCTCTCTCTCTATCCTTAACCCCCTCTTTCTCTCTCTCTCTGTCCTTAACCCCCCTTTTCTCTCCCCCTCTCTCTCTTTCTCCTTAACCCCTCTGTATCTCTCTCTCTGTCCTTAACCCCTTCTCTCTCTCTCTCTCTCTCTCTCTCTCCTTAACCTCTTTCTCTCTCTCTCCTTAACCCGCCTTTTCTCTCCTTATCTCTCCCCTCTCTCTCTTTCTCCGCTCTCCTTGTCCCCTCTCTCTCACCCCCCATCTCTCTCACCCTCTCACCCCCCCTCTCCCTCTCTCATCCCCTAACCCCTCTCTCTCTCCCTAACCCCTCCTCTCCTTACCATCTTTAAGGACTTCTCTATCTACTTCTCTGCCCTTAACGATGCATTGTGAAACACGTTCTACATCCGTTCTTCAATGTATGTATAACTTGTATAATTGTTCTTCACTGAATTGTATAACCCTTATATGTGTTCTCCACTGTATAGAACCTGTATACCCCTCAGTGTATAGTACCCCTGCCCCTCACTGTATAGTACCTGTATACCCTTACATCACTATATAGTACCTGTATACCCGCCCATCACTGTATAGTACCTGTATACCCTGCCCATGTATCACTGTATAGTATAGTACCTGTATACCTACCCATCACTGTATAGTACCTGTATACCCGCCCCTCAGTGTATAGTACCTGTATACCCGCCCATCACTGTATAGTACCTGTATACCCGTCAGTGTATAGTACCTGTATACCCGCCCATCACTGTATAGTACCTGTATACACCCATCACTGTATAGTACCTGTATACCCGTCCATCACTGTATAGTACCTGTATACCCGTCCATCACTGTATATCAGTACCTGTATACCCGCCCCTCAGTGTATAGTACCTGTATACCCGCCATCACTGTATAGTACCTGTATACCCCCATCACTGTATAGTACCTGTATACCCGTCCATCACTGTATAGTACCTGTATACCCGCCCATCACTATATATACCCTGTATACCCGCCCATCACTGTATAGTACCTGTATACCCCCATCAATGTATAGTACCCCGCCCATCACTATAGTACCTGTATACCCGCCCATCACTGTATAGTACCTGTATACCCGCCCATCACTGTATAGTACCTGTATACCCGCCCATCACTATATAGTACCTGTATCACTGTATAGTACCTGTATACCCGCCCATCACTGTATAGTACCTGTATACCCGCCCATCACTGCCTGTATACCCGCCCATCACTGTATAGTACCTGTATACCCGCCCATCACTGTATAGTACCTGTATACCGCCCATCACCTGTATACCCCGCCCATCAGTACCTGTATACCCGCCCATCACTGTATAGTACCTGTATACCCGCCCATCACTGTATAGTACCTGTATACCCGCCCATCACTATATAGTACCTGTATACCCGTATAGTGCCCATCACTTATAGTATACCCGCCCCATCACTGTATAGTACCTGTATACCCGCCCATCACTGTATAGTACCTGTATACCCGCCCATCTCCTTTTTGGGGACCTACAGTATCTCACAAATGGACTCTAATCTTTCCTACATTACCCAACTGAAGGATCTTTAAGCATTTCCTACGTATCTACCGAAACAAAAAAGGATCTCAAATTAATTCCCTAAAATAAATCCTACCAGCCCTCCCCAGCCCTTACGAACCCTCACCAGCTCTTCCCATCCTTCACCATTTTTCCCCATCCCTTACCAGCTCTCCCCATCCTTCACCAGCCCTCACCAGCCCTTACCATCTCTCCCTCGCTAGTTCCTCCCCTGGTCGAGATAAACACACATGTTTTCCAGCCGTCGCCGCCTGAGTGGGCTTTAAGGGTCAACCCAGATTTGTGGAAGTAAACACGTCCTCAAAGAAAAGAAAATAATAATAATAATAATAATAATAATAATAATAATAATAATAATAATAATAATAATAATAACAATAATAATAATAATAATAATAATAATAATAATAATAATAATAATAATAATAACAATAATAATAATAATAATAATAATAATAACAATAATAATAATAATAATAATAATAATATTAATATAAATTAACCTCGGGGCTTGGTGGATGCATTAACCTTCTCTCCTGTATTTCTGTTTCCTAAAAGAATGGAGAACAAAGAAGACTGGGGTGTGCTGGTGTGAGTGGATACAATTTGAATGACAAGAAAACAGATGCTGACGTAACAATGAATGAAGGGATCTAGAATTCCTTTGGCTGTGAGTGAAACAAATGTGAATGGTGGAAGGGAAGTAAGCTCCTGCAGGGTTAAACGATGGAGGATGAGGGATGAGATAATGCGAATGTATACGTGTTTGAAGAATGTTGCAACGGCCGAGTGGATACAACATTCACCCCCCGTCCTAAGGGTCGTTGGTTCACGCTTCAGGGCACCGAACTGAACATGGATAGTCTAGGTTTATAGTTGGGGAAATTTAGGTGGTCGAGTGCAATGCCGGAAACAATGCCTCTTGATACACTAAATTAAGGGTTAGTCTACCGGGTTATGTATTTTAACTTGTCTTAAGAGGTCGTCTGGCGTGTGCTGGCCACCTTCACGCACGAGCAATAATAAAACAGAAGATAAAAGAGAGAGGTTCTGGGAAGACATTTACTGCAGTGTGAGGTTCGTTGTGCGAGAGTCAAGTGATGGTAATGGGAATATTAAATAACTAAGAGAAATTTTAAGAAAGTGGAAAGGATTGTGAGTGAATGTGTGTGTGTGTGTGTGTGTGTGTGTGTGTGTGTGTGTGTGTAATAATAATAATAATAATAATAATTAACGGTTTATTGAAAGAGCTTGGCAGCCAGAAGGCTGAAAATATACAGTTACATATTTGGGGAATGGGTTACGAATTACAAATAATATACAAGTGACATAAGTAACACAAATAAGACATATAGTAACTTAGATGGGGATCAGCTCAAACTACAGTTCATTTCAACATAGTGACAGTGTAGGGAGCAGTGTTTACTGGGAGTGAATACACTGATTTATTACATGTTATTGATAATTTTTACAATGGTTGGGACTGGGCTGTGTGTGTGTGTGTGTGTGTGTGTGTGTGTGTGTGTGTGTGTGTGTGTGTGTGTGTGTGTGTGTGTGCCACTGGATGTCATAAGTCGAATGGTTTATGGATAAGCAGTGGTAGACATCTGGAGGTTATTCTTCAGCAGGGTAAACACCACAGAGGAAGACATGGATTAAGAGAACACTAGTGAAAGCAATGTAAGAGAGAGTTAGAGATATATATGGATTTCAGGCTACCATTCCTCGTTTTATTACTATTATTATTATTATTATTATTATTATTATTATTACTATTAGAAGTAGTGGTAGTAACAATAGTAGTAGTAGTACTGCAGGAGACTAAAATTTATAGGAGACGGAAAGCAAAACACCGATGACGTTGCAAGAAAGTTTGGAAACAAAATGCGAGTGGGACAAGTGTCTTTGGCGGTAAGATCTCTCACACAGGAATCCTCCGGTGGGGTTCTACCAACAAACAGATACATCCCCCTGCAAGTGAAGACGAAGGCATCAGGTTCTAGGGTGACTATATCCCACCAAATGCTGTCCTGTTCGAGAAAATAACAGGAGGGATGGTGTGGAAAAAGGCACTGAAGACTCAGGAAGGTGCCGGCCCTTCAGGTCTGGATGCAAACGGTTGGAGAATCATCCTCAGCACTAACAAGTTTGGCCCCGTAGCAAATGATCTCTGCACTGCCATTGCCGTCCTTGCAAGAAAGCTGGCATCCTCGTGCTGCCAACACCTTCATGCTCTGACGGCCTGCCGCCTCATTCCCCTGGATAAGAATCCAGGATGTAGGCCGAAAGGGGTGGGGGACGTGCTGAAGCGGATCATCGGAAAATGCAAAATGGAGGTGGTAAAGGATGATGTCAGGGCAGCAGCAGGGAACCTGCAAGTTTGTGCTGACCACCAGGCTGGAGGGGAAGCTGCCATTCACGCCATGATAACGATATTTGAGCAGCGCGATTGTGAAGCCGTTCTCCTGGTGGACGCTTCAAACGCATTCAACATACTTAACCGCAAGGCCGCACCGCACAACATTAAGATCAAGTGTCCAAGCTTTGCAATGTATTTTGAAAACTCCTATAGGAATCCATCAGACCTGTATATAGTAAAGAAACAAGGCTCTAAGACAGTGGTTCCCAACCTCGTTTGCCCCATGCACCCCTTTCACCATATGTCAGAATGTCATTCCCCCCTCCTTTCCAAGATTGTCTGCCTCAAAAAGTGCATTCCAAATAATATGCATATATTACTGAAAATCCTTTACTTTTTCCATATTAGTATCAGTTTCCCCCCCCCCTTGAAAACCTGAGGGGGGAAATTCCCCCCTGGTTGAGAACCCCTGCTCTAAGAGGTGATACCATCATACAGTCAACCGAGGGAACAACGCAGGGGGACCGTTGCAATGGCAATGTGCGCAATAGGCCTATCCATGCTCCAACACACAATAAAACTTGAAACAACTGAGGTCAAGCAAGTGGCATACGCTGATGACCTTACAGGAGCAGGAAAAGTGGAGGACATCAAAAAGTGGTGGGACCTGGTAACATCACGAGGCCCACAAATAGGGTACCACTCAAACGCCAGCAAGTCCTTCCTCATTGTGAAGCTAGAACATAATGAACGGGCAATGGAGGTGTTCGGTGGAAGTGAGGTCAAAATAACAAAGGATGGCCAAAGACACCTAGGTGCAGTAATCGGCACGACGGACTTCAAGACCGAGTACGTAACGGGAAAGGTGAATGAGTGGGTTAGGGAAATCCAAGCTCTGTCTGAGATTGCTAACACAGAGCCACATGGAGTCAAGCATCGCTGGAACTACCTGATGCGTACTATCCCTGATATAGGACCCCTCCTCCACCCTCTGGAAGAAGCTATCAGCGTCAATTTCATTCCCAAATTAGTGAAACACCCTCACTTAACCCCAGCAGAAAGATCACTCCTTGCACTACCACCGAGACTGGGAGGAATGGGATTGAACAATCCAGAGGAGATAGCTGCCACCGAACAACAAAACTCAGTTAAGCTCACGGCAGCCCTCACAGACCACATAATAGCTCAGAACGCAACAGGGGAGGTGGATACCAATGAAGTAAACAAGATTCGAAGGTCCATTACGACAGAACGACAGCACGACCAAAGTGATAAGTTGCAGCAACTGTTGCTGCAAGTACCAGAGAATTTGAAAAAAGTAGCTATAGCGCAGGAGGTGGGCGCCTCGAACTGGTTAACAACGTTACCGATAAGGGCTAATGGTTTCAGTCTCAATGAACAAGAATTTACAGATGCCAATGCTCTAAGGTACAGTAGGCCAGTAGAAGGTTTGCCCTCCCAATGCGTGTGTGGCTCTTCCTATGACGTCGATCACGCCATGGTGTGCAAGAAAGGGGCGTCATATGCATGAGGCATGACGAAGTAAGGGATCTCACAGCAAATATGTTGAAGGAAATCTGCCGTGATGTCAGGGTAGAACCGACCTTCCTTCCATTGGACGGTGATAATTTCCAACATAGGACTTCAAACACATCCAACGAAGCCCATGTTGACGTCAATGCTCGAGGATTCTGGACGCGGGGACAGCGAGCCTTCTTCGACATCAGGATTTTTTATCCCATGGCCGCATGTCACCGTAACTTAGCTCTCGATGCTGCACACAGGAGGAACGAGAACGACAAGATAAGGGAATACAGGGAAAGAATTCAGAACGTTGCTCAAGGTAGCTTCACTCCTCTAGTGTTCACAACCTCTGGTGGGATGGGACCAAGTGCAAGATGCTTCTACGCCAGACTCGCGGAGGTGCTATTCGAACAGAAGCAGCAGCCCAGAAGTTACGTTACAGCCTGGATGAGATGTCGACTGTCCTTCTCTCTCCTTAGGTCGGCTTTGCTCTGCCTCAGGGGAACGAGAGCATCGGCCCCAAAGCCGACAACAGTTGCAGATATTGACTATGAGGCAACAGTCACTGAATGCCGCATAGATCTGCGGCTCAACTAACTCAACACAGCTAGGATAGCTACTTATGTATTAGTATATTTAATTTTAAGGTAATAAAATGGCGGCGAAGGTGTGGCTATAGGGGGAGGATGGAGGCCACGTAATTTAAACAAGAACAAAAGTAGTTAGTAGTAGTAGTAGTAGTTAAATTCATCATATTTTCATTTACATATCCTGAGTCAAAAAAACATACAGACACATACACGTGTTTCCAATTCATCAGAAGCACCTAAAAAAACCCTGTCGTGACCCGTTAGTAAAAGAACAGTAAAAGAAATAGCTATGTTATGACCGAAGTGGAGAGGCGGTTCAGTTTTTGACAGATTCCCGCCCCAAAAAGAAATATGGCGGTCCTATACATATAAATATAGTGGGAAAAATTGACAATAGAGGGTGTCAGAGAAAAAAAGAGATTTAAATGGACACGAGGGGCGCCAGGGATGGAAAAAGTGCGTGAAATTGTCGACACGGAGTAGCGGAAAATAGTTAGAATTCGTGACAAGCGGAAACTAGCGGAGGTATTTCACCGAGTGGATTGACGACATTACCCTGCACGATGGTGGCCGCTTTTCCTGCACCATACTACACTGCTCTACACCATAGTACAGTGTCCCACACCATACTACACTGTCCTACACCACGATATACTGTCCCACACCATACTACACTGTCCTACACCATACTATACAGTCCTGCACCACGCTTGACTGTCCTACACCACGCTACACTGTCCTACACCATACTATACTGTCCTACACCACGCTACACTGTCCTACACCATACTACACTGTCCTACACCACGCTACACTGCCCTACACCACGCTACACTGTCATACACCACGCTACACTGTCCTACACCATACTACACTGTCATACACCACGCTACACTGCCCTACACCACGCTACACTGTCATACACCATGCTACACTGTCCTACATCACGCTATACCATACATACTACACTATCCTATAATGATTGCCCCCCGTGTACGAGGAAGGTCGACTCAAGGGCCACATAGGTGTAAATTTTTTTAAGGTGCAGAAGCTGTCGCCAACACCCTAAGTTAACGAGAAGACTGGACAACTCGCCAACTAAAACCCCAGAACACAATCCGCAAATCGATTAACATCCAGGTCCCAATTACTGCTGGGTAGACAGACGCAGATGGCGTAAAGAAACTTGCCCATAGTTTCACCCTGCCTGGGAATCGAACCCAGGTCCACTCGCTTGGGAAGCGAACATGCTAACCATTACACCACAGGTCGCCATACACAAATTGCTGTGTGGTGTAATATAGTGTAGTGTGGTGTAGCTACACTACACTATCATACACCACGCTACACTACACTAAGATACTACACTATACAACGATAAAATACACTACACTATATTACACCACACAACAAATACAATACACCACAAGCACTGCACTATACAAAACCACAATAAACTACACTATATTACAGTACAACACGCAACACTACACCACACAACACCCCAATACACTACAAAACACTATATTGTCAGTCTCGCTGTATAGGGTGTAGAGCACACCTTCTGTTGGTGTCCCCTCACACAGTGCACCTACTTACTGTGTATATTACCCGCGCTCAGAGCATTGACGACGAGGGGAGTGTAATCGACATACATGTGTGTGTGTGTGTGTGTGTGTGAATTATAGTCTAGAAACGATAATTTTCAATGTCTCTCTCTCTCTCTCTCTCTCTCTCTCTCTCTCTCTCTCTCTCTCTCTCTCTCTCTCTCTCTCTCTCGATGTACTCACAGTCGAGTCTATCAACCATCAGTAGCACTGACCTGGAAATAAAAAGAAACATCTTCGAAATATTACCATTGTTATATAAAGGAATATTACACTCAAATATGGTATATAGCTTAAGGGTGACCAATTATAATTAAGTAATATAATTTGACTGAAATTATCAATTCCAGTAATATAATCTACCAACCGGTTGTGTTTCACTTAAGAAAAGTTTGTTTTGGTTTAATCTGCTCCTATATTAATGAACAAAAAACTATCATAATAATGTATAGTTGTAATAGTAACACTAAGAGTAGTAGTAGTAGTAATAATAGTACTTTTTATGATTGACGTTTCAAAACCTTGTGTAAAAAAAACATCAACAAAAGCCATCTGGTAAAATAAGTATTACTAACAACAGTACCAAGTAACACAAAAGGAATAGCAACACCAATATTGACAGCATCGGTAACAGCAACAACAGCATCAGAAATAACGTCAAAAGCACCAAGAACAGCTTCAATAATAACAAGAACAGCATGAATAATTACAACAGCAATAACAAGTAACATCATCAATGACATCAATAATAACAACAACGTCATCAATAACAATAACATCAGTAACATTAATAACAACAACAACAAAAGCACAATAATAACAGTAACAATAGCAACAACAGCATCAATAATAACAGTAACAGCATCAATAATAACAGTAACAGCATCAATACTTAATAACAGCAACAATTGTCACTATTCAGAGCATCAATAACAGCAACGACAGCATTATTAATAACAGCAACAACAGCATCACTAATAACAGTAATAACAGCATTTTTAATAATAGCATCATTAACAACAGCATCAATAACAGCAGCAACAACAGCATCAGAAACGTCAACAGTAGTACCACCAAAAACAACAACAACGATAGTAGCATCAACAACAACAACAACAGCAGCAGCAGCACCATTAACAGCACACCAGTAAATAGCAAAAGCCATCATAAAAGTACCTCCAGTACGAATAATCAATCAAATAGCGCCTGGCGTTCACCTCCGTCTGACACTAACGCTACTTTATGACAGCTATAGAGCCAGAGGAATGTTCTCCTCCCCTCTCTGCCTGTACCAGCGGCGCTTCCTCCTTACCAACTATCAGTAGTGTTTAACCTCCATCAAGACACCAATATCCATCCGCTGTGTGTTGAGTCGTTCCCAGGGAGTGAAGGTGAACCAGACTTCTTCTGCAGAAAGTTGATAAGATTATGTTCTTGTCTCTAAAGAGAATAAAAGGTTAGATGATTTTTATTAGAGCGAAAATTAAGGTCCTCAGGGTTCTTAATGGTGGACTTGCTTCAGCCTTGAGCTTGTAAATAACACATTGGAAGATTGACAAATAAAGCCACGACTTAATGAGTACGGACGAGGAGGAACAATAAGTAAGTGTTGAAAAAGAACAAAGGAATACGTCTGAGATAAACCACAGGGTGGAAGTAAGCTTTAGAATCGTCTTAAGGCATCAGGAGCGGATGGTATCACTCGAAATGTTGAGGAAAAAAGTGGTAAAAGAAAAGATAATGAACGCAACGTGTTTATTAGTTATGTGTAAATAAAGGATGATTACCAGTCATTTCTGTGAACGTGTGTTATTTCCCAGTGTTAAGAAAAAGATGGTAATAACCGAAAAAAATTAAACATATAAGTATAAATGGGAAAATACAAAGAGATAGACTGTATTAGGAGATGAATGAAGAGGCTCAGAAATGGAAGAGGATCGTGGATCAAGTGTTTGTGTTCAGGTGGAAGACATCTGGAGGAGATAAGTATTTTGGGGGAAGTTATTTGTGGACTTAAAAAAGCCGATGGCAGAGTTGACAATATAGGAAATACTAAATAAGTACATACGAAATTAATGTAATAAGGCTAAATGTTGTGTAAAGATTCTTTTATAAAATGTGTTGGGAAGAGACGAACTAACTCCTGTTGATAAAAGAACTCGGGGCAAGGAAGTGCAATGGCGCTGTGGTTGTTCAATATTAATATGTATGTGGCGGAAATAGAGATGAAAGTAAGTGTACAGAAGACGGATGTAAGTCTGAAAGCGAGAAAGGCCATGCAAATAGAAGGTGAATTAGCTGCTGTTTACAGATCAAACTCCTTTGACAGCCACTACAAACTGATAGTTGCCAATATCAAAAATTTCGATTGGAAAAAAATGAAAATACAATTAAATTAAAGAGTGAAAATTAGTAGAGAATGGAGAATCAAATACTAGTTTAAATGGAGATAAAATACAGTAATGAGGTGTTAGGTGTCTGTTAGTGGTTGACGAAATGGATCATAAAATGACTTAGGTGATGGAAGTAAGAAACGACAGACATAATGGACTTAAAGGCAACTTATATGGGATGAACAGAATGCAAAGAACAACAAACACAGATACAAAAGAGAGAGAGAGAGAGAGAGAGAGAGAGAGAGAGAGAGAGAGAGAGAGAGAGAGAGAGAGAGAGAGAGAGAGAGAGACACCCCTTCATAGTTATTTCAGCGGTCAAATTGAGAATGTATTAGCTCAGATGACGAGTGGATAGATAGATAGAAAGAAAGATAGATAGATAAAGAGGGGCCACCATTGACCCACACTCCACCTCCATCATCATGACAGTAGTGGTCAGGCTTCTCCCCGCTGTGAACATGTTAGCTCAGGTGATGATTGGAGGGCCAGCTGCGTGAAGGAGGACAGGTAAGTGTTGACTGGTGGTGATAGCCCGACTGAAAACGATGGAGAGAGAGAGAGAGAGAGAGAGAGAGAGAGAGAGAGCTGACTGGATGTAAAGAGAAAATAGTAGCGAAAGAGAATAGAGAACGAGGAAAAGGAGAAAACAAGATAGATCGAAAGAAAGTGAGAGGAAAGACATGGCAAGTTGGGAGAGAGAGAGAGAGAGAGAGAGAGAGAGAGAGAGAGAGAGAGAGAGAGAGAGAGAGAGAGATAATATCCTCAAAGAAAACTTAATACTAGATTACCAAAATAACGACGAGATTAAAAATTTGTATCCTGCATTTAAAAGACTTACGGAGTCGCATTTTGAAAATCGTTCATGAGACAAATTTGGTGTGTGTGTGTGTGTGTGTGTGTGTGTGTGTGTGTGTGTGTGTGTTTTATCAATACAATTCCAATAATGAACAATACACAGAGATAAAAGTTGCTAGTTCTCAAGTGTTTATTGAGTCTGGGTAATCAACACTCGTAATCCGGATTCAAACTACGAACGCGTCCTGATCTGTTGCAGAGCTGGAGTTCTTTGATACTGATCCACTGGTAAGACAGAGATACTTCACTTTTGGTGAGGATTAATATCTCTGTATTTACTTCGAACAGGATGTTATCAAAAGTAGTAGATTAACAATAATTATTTACTATTGAACTTTAAAAAAATATACTATTAGGGAATGTATAGAAAGATGTCGTCATTTCACTTTTCCATTCTCCCAATTTTTCAAACTCACAGTAAATAGCACTTGAATTCACATTGACATTGATAAGAAATATTCCGTAACATCGGCACAGGTACAATCATTACTACAATGTTGCATTATAAAAAATCTGGTGCAATAACAGGTGATCAGCTTGTGATGTATTACTTTAACTATTCCAGAACAATAAACAACATTCAAATGACCCAGAAACTACCAACACAATCATTTGCATCCAACAATGTGTTCAGTCTGTTTCAAATTCATCTCATACGTATAACAAAATTAAATTAATTTTCTCAAAAAAACAAATTTAGTCAATAGCCGACCATCTCTCGGTGTTGACAACATCAGCTTTGCAACTCGTAATTTCATCACATTTTGACACTTTCTGTACACAGGTTACATCAAGTTCACCATTGAGTCGTTGTATTATAATTTCATATATACTGATATTCACTACAAAGACAGAGCGACCCAATAGTGAGAACAAACTGTAGCACCGAACTTATGGTCCTAATTGGCTGATGAACTCCTTCACGGCAAAAAAACGTAATCCTATATTGAATACATTAACACAGGCGACAACAGGATGAACTACGACAATAAGAAAGGAATATTTCAGTAATTCACAGCTTATACAGTATCTTACTGCAGAGGTCTCATAGTTCACCACCGGAGTGTTAATAACGTGTCTCTACACCAGATGTTCAGGAGACAAAATGTTTTCACAGTCACACTTCGTCTTAATTTTGTTTTATACATCGTTATAAAAATATCGAAGATGAGACTGAGAATATATAACCATAGAGTTACCAATTTTCAGCTTTTAATTGCTTTTTCCACCATTATATGAAATAACTGAAGGTAAAAATGTTAAGAGCGAGTATCACTGACGGCTGTTTCAAGGTCCATCTCAACCTCATCCCTTCTGTACAAAAGAAGAGATTGTTGTAGAGGTAGACTACTTCTCTCTCAACAAACCCTTGGTGTTATTATTCCCCCCCCCCCCCAAAATAATAATAATAATAATAATTAACTTCGTCACCGACACACCTGACAACACAGCTCTAGTTCTGATAATCCTCTTTTATGTTTCATTTCCTTCATAGCTTGATGATACTAAGTTCTTGTACTACGTCTGATCTTGGGTAGCCAGCCTTCCCTAAGTCAGCCAGCATCCTTCCACAGATTCCGCCAGGAAAATAGACCTTTCCCTGAGTTTTCTGACGTGATGGTTCGTGCCACCCATTCCCCGCCTCCTTCAACTGGTATTACGCGAGATGTTTTCTTCCTCAGCACAGCAAGTGAGGACATAACAGAATCAAGCAAACTCTCGAGGCGGAAAATTGGTGCAGGTGAAGATATTGACAGAAATATGAATATCATCTAGTAATGTTTCATATCATCCATGGTGGCCTTTCTCCAGGTGAGGCAAAACCTTTGATTGTAGATAGTTAGTAGCAGCAGTTTGTGAAGAGAAGACATAGACTCTCCATCACTGAGAGTTTGATAACTGTGAGTACGTTCTGCCAGATATTTATCAACAAGAAAGAGATAATTACTTAAGCTACAGGGCAAGTCATTAAGGAATCATCTCCATATGAAGTTACACAAATTTTCAGTGTTATTAAAAGAATTAACCTAACTTAACCGATTCTGAGGTCATTAATGGGTCATCTATCGGGTCAAAAGGTTATCCAATGGCTAATAGGCTTTTTTTCAAACACAAACGGACATCAGGCTAAGAAATATATGTAATAATGTAAGAGAACATCGCTGTGTTAGGGTTCATGACGGCGCTATAAACATATACATCATCCTCTTCAAATAAATGTACGAGAATTTATTTTTCAATTTTTATTTGTGTTACGAGTTTGTATGTTTTATTAAAGCTTTCACAGATAGATTAACTCGCTATGGGAGTGAGCTTAGTGTTGCAATCTGAAAAATAATATTTTCCCAGTTGAAAACACATGTAGATTGGAATAATTCGTTTCCCTGCACTGGAAAAACAAGGTTGTACCATGATGATGAACAAAATCTGAAAAAAAAAAATATTCCAGGACAATTCTCATCTGGTGATGTAAATGTTGATGTGAGAGAAGTAAACATGTTCCCCATTTATATGCACAGCAGACGGTATGCTCTAATTATATGTTCTTGTCATTTAAATATCGTTTTATCTTCAGTTTTACCTGTACTATTATTTCTCCAGTCATAAAGTAGGAAGATATAAATTTGATTGAGATTACGAACGCTAAGAAAATAAAGTTATTCTTCTGGGAAATAAAGAAGGCGATATTGAATTACCAGTACCTTGGACCTGTAAACTTTTCTTTACCAGATTGTAAAGTTTAACATACAAACTTCTTCCTACCAGTGTTTCAAACGTACCTAACTGAGTTTTTCTTTCTTAAGTTTCTAAATTACACTCACAGTTCCTCCCAGTTTGCTCCAGTACTATGTTACTAGGGAAGTTCTGCCAATATAATTCACCAACACAGGCGGCGTGATGGAGGAGGCAGGTTTCCCTTCACTTCATGGAAATTACGAAAATACACAATAGAATCACCCACAAGCATTCCTTGGCATTATTTTTCCGTGAAATGAACCACATGAGAGACAAACAGTTGTAGCTTCTTATGTGTACTGTGGTTTATTTTGGTCTTCTGAAGTGTATTGTGGCGTAATTCTCCTGAGTACACCACGGTATTTAACCAACCCAAGACTATCAAGATCAATGGGCGGATCCTACATAAACCATCGGCCTCCTCTCCCCGTCACGGCCACCTCTAGTAAAAAGGTCTGCTGAGTTATTAATATCAGCAAAATAACAGAACAAGAAACAGTTCTAACACGACAAAACAGAAACAACACAACACACAAATCCTAGCTTCTAAGGCCAATCTCGTGGGTGTCTAAATAAATTATCGTTATTCTTTTAACTTAAGCCATCCATTTTCGTTTGCTGTTCTGTTTATTTTTTGTTTGTTTGTTTTTTTTCTCCAGCAAATTCGTCAACTTTTGGGTTTCTCCCTCGGACACATTTTATTTTTTTACTGATATTACTCAGCCATTGTCCGCCATGACCCGCTCATATCAGCTCTCTCTCACCACAATGACGCCCACAACACCGATCATCTAGCAGCTGTCACCCCGCCTCTCACACTCAGCATGACTCTTCTCTCCCGTGATCGGTTGGTGGGCTGGAGCGGCATTCTATTTCCAGGACGCCTTCGCTGGTGATATGTGACTCCATGTTCATCCTTCTACATTCTTCCTCTTACCTTTTCGTTCTTCGTCTCTCTCTCTTACGACCCACCTCCTTTTTCTGTTTCTCAAACCTCCACTTCTTCCTTGTATATCTGTCATATTCCTCTTCCTCCTTCCCTCGTTTATTAATGTTATCGAGCTCTCTGTGTCTGTTTTTATCTATCGTTCCATTGTCGTTATGTACGTGAGGCGGTGAATGAGAGACACTGTTCCGATCCTCACACTGGGGGTTTGCTGCCTGCCTGCCCTTAGTTATCTTCAGTTTTCATTGCTGATAAACAGCTGAACTTCAGAATGTAAACAGGAACTTGTAACTGATAATTACTTGTGGTGCCTCTCGTTTGGTACATTGTTCCTGAAGGAGGGAATTTCAGTGAACGTAAAGGCAGTTTAGTTTGTGGAGTTGGTGATATACAGCATACACACACACACACACACACACACACACACACACACACACACACACACACACACACACACACACACACACCGGGAGTCTCGATATACGACATTGGATCCTGATTATTTACTTTAGTTTCTTTTAGATGTCCAACTCTGTATTGGATAAAATGCAAACAAGTCCAAAATTTAAAGGAGAATATTCCATGGTTGACTTAATTTGTGAATTATAAAGAGATATACATAACTTAACATGTCATTAAATGAGTCGCGCTGAAGGAATTAAATTTGTCGAGTGTGTTTACCTATAAAACCTTTCTTATGTTTAGTGAAGGGCAACTTTCCACCAGTAACGTCTACCTTAAATTTACTCAGAATAAACAACGGTTCTCCGCGTCCGACTCTGCCAAATGTTCCAACAATATCTAAGACTATACCATATGCATCTTCGCCACAGCCAAGACAGTCATTCCATTCGGTAATCATCTGCGATAATAGATCTCTCGTATTTCTGTTCTCCTTAAACCCAAATTACATGTCATTTAATTAACGTTCCCCATTAAGGTGCATTTCTAGTCGCTGAACACGATTCCTTCCTAAAGAATTCGGCAACTAGGCGGGTAGACATATTGATCTCATGCTTTTCTTCTCAATAGCAACCGAATTAGTAGCTAGGTTTTGCTATTTAGTTCTTGGAATTTACCAAACATCAGCCTCGATATAGGGGTTAATAATACTGCAGGTAGATGGACGGGGGTGTAAGTGTGAGGAGGAAGGACTGAAGACGAGAGAACAGGTCCATCTTGAGAGATTCTCCGTCTCCTTGACAACTTGAGACGCATTCAAATAACCTCGACCTTTTCCATGGCATATTTTTTTTTCGCGTGGATTTTTTATATTTATATTAAACTTTCTTTTTATAATAGTTTATTTCTTTTTCGTATTATTTTTATATTTTTTCGTAGATATCTTTCTTTTGTATGTCTTCTTTCTTCTCACGTGGTCTTTTTTTCGAATAGCTTTGTTTTTCATTTAACTTTCATTTTTAGAAAATCTCTTTTCTGTTCACGTGGAATTCCTTCCCCTTCCCGCCTTGCTTCTTTCTTTTTTCACAGAATTTCTTTTATTTTTCACACTTTCTTTCATATAGTTTTTTCTTTTTCCTCGCAGTTTCATTCAAATTAAATACGTTATTTCTTTCATATAACTCCACTTCTTTTTCCTCAGCTTTTTCTTTCTTTTTACCCTCACGATTTCTTTCCTTGTCCCTCACAGTTTCGTTCTTTTTCCACACAGCTACTTTCTTTTTTCCTTCACTTCCTTCACTGCTTCTTTCTATTTCCATATAACTTTCCTCGGTGGGCAGAGCAGTAACATAATTAGAAACACGAACAAAAGGAAAAACTAGACGAGAGGTGTTGTGTGGCTTGTCTTCCTCGCCTCCAAAATTACTGTAATGTCCTACCTCTCTTTCCCTCTTCTCCTCCCCACCCATACCCTCTTCTCCCCTCCCTTCCCCTCCTCACCCCCGAGACGATACACTCTTTATATAACATATCTTTTGTCTAGTATAGGTATTGTGTATGTATGTATGTATGTGTGCGTGTGTGTGCATTTGTATGTGTATGTAGCCTATATGTGTATGAGTCAGTAATATGGTCTAACCTTTTCATACAGGTCCACGTATTTTCTATTTCTTACTATGCCCTTCCACCTCTTCCACCCAATTCGTATACTAGCCTTCATATGCTTGCTTAATATATATTGTGTTGTAACTGCCCAAGTAACTCCTTAACCCTCCATCATCACCACAAGTCGAACAAAGCTGGTAAGTCACTACCCCACACCTGGTGCTGGTAAGTCACTACCCCACACCAGGTGCTGGTGAGTCACTACCCCATACCAGGTGCTTGTGAGTCACTACCCCACACCAGGCGCTGGTGAGTCACTACCCCACACCAGGTGCTGGTGAGTCACTACCCCACACCAGGTGCTGGTGAGTCTCTACCCCACACCTGGTGCTGGTGAGTCACTATCCCACACCTGGTGCTGGAGAGTCACTACCCACACCTGGTACTGGTGAGTCACTGTCCCACACCTGGTGCTGGAGTCACTATCCCATACCTACTGCTGGAAAGTCACTACCCCACACCTGGTACTGGTGAGTCACTACCCCACACCCGGTACTGGTGAGTCACTACCCCACACCCGGTGCTGGTGAGTTACTACCCCACACCTGGTACTGGTGAGTCACTACCCCACACCTGGTGCCAGTGACGTAATGAACTACAGGCCAGTCTTTGTCGTCTGACAATGAACAATCCAATTACTAATTAGCCCCGATTCGCGGTCATTAGTAGCTGGTCAATGGTACGGCCTTGGGAGAGACTGATGACTCGTGTGTGTGGAGTTGAGTCCCACTAGTTTATTTAACCTCACTTTATGCTATTTTTTCACTCACTTTAACCACTTTCCTCATACGTTTAACCATTTCATTAGCATTAACCAATTTCTTATGCCTTTCCCTATTATCTTCACAAAATTAATTATGCTTTATTATAATCTTTCGACAAATTTAATTATTTTTTTTAAGTCCTTCGCTTTCCATTTTCATTTCTTCACACAAATATTTTGCTATGTCATTAATTTCACTATTTACTTACTACTTATTTTCTTATTCTTTTATAATCATACACAGGACTTTTAATTATCATTTAACATACGATCCTGGAAAAATATTATTGGTGCCCTTGTTCTACAGATAAACAGATAGATAGATAGATAGATAGATAGATAGATAGATAGATAGATTAAATGATATACAATACGATTTTCAAGAGAGAAATCAGTTCACTCTCTCTCTCTCTCTCTCTCTCTCTCTCTCTCTCTCTCTCTAGGATAGCAGTGTTATATAGACAAACTTTGGACGGGCGAATGACATGAGACTGACAACACCGTCTATTCCCCGAGCTCACTGTCCATCTAAACCGTCTAAGTTTCCAGGTATCAGGTGGACAGTCCCAAGGTGTTTCATTCTGTCAACCTTAATTTATATTTATCCTTATCTATCTTTGTTTCTGTCTTTATTTTATCTGTTTATGTGTGTCTTTCTCTGTCTCTATCCCTGTTCTTCTCTTTTTCTATTTCCCGATTTTAATTTTTCTATTTATGTTTCTTTTCGTTTTTTTTATCTTCTATTTATCCCCGTATTTTTATTTTGTTTTTATTTTTTTATCGTTATCTTTGTTTTTCTTTATCTACTTCTGTCCTTTATTTCTACATATCTCTCTCTCTCTCTCTCTCTCTCTCTCTCTCTTCTTTTCGTTGTGGTTAAGAAAAAAAACATATCTCTTTCTTTGTCTCTGTCTATCTTCATTTCTTTGCCCTGTCCTTGTCTCTGTCCGGGTATCTGTCGTTTTATTCATACAGACACACACACACACACAGTTCACCCACACACAAGCAGACAAGCGAGCCTAAACACGCATCCACAAACACACAATACACGTATATTAATCACAACAGGTGACAGATGTTGCCCCCCCCACACACACACACACACACACACACACACACACACACACACACCAGGCAGTCTTGGGGAAGCAATAAGCAATGAAGCATTAATGAAGCAGACTCACCTCTCATCCATGACTAGGGAATATCACATCCCATCATAACCATTATCGAGAGAGAGAGGACATAAAGAGACAGACATACAAATATAAAAACAGAAAGGTAACAGACAGGAAGACATACATAGACAGAAACAGAGAGAAAGACAGGTAGGCAGACATAGAAACAGACAGAGAGCATAATTATACAAAGCAATCAAACAAGAAATAAGTCCCACTCAAGTTCAATTATTAAACTCAATCCTGTAACATGACTCAGGAGAACGTAACAAGAGAGTGACAGATATGACGGGAATGACATATCTGACAGGTAAGACAGATATGACAGGTAAGACAGGTATGATGAGGACAATTAATTACCTAGTAGTTCCTCACGACACCAGGTATAGCGACTGGGTATTTGATCACTTTGGCCTGTTAACAGTAATTCTTATATGAACGTTTCTAAAGGTCGAACGATTTTATAGGTCGAACGTTTCTAAAGGTCGAACGTTTTTATAGGTCGAACGTTTCTAAAGGTAGAACGTTTTTATAGGTCGAACGTTTTTATAGGTCGAACTTTTCTATGGGTCAAACGTGTCTATGAGTCGAACGTTTCTATGGGTCGAACGTTTCTATAGGTCGAAGGTTTCTACAGGTCGAACGTTTTTATAGGTCGAACGTTTCTAAAGGTAGAACGTTTTTATAGGTCGAACGTTTTTATAGGTCGAACTTTTCTATGGGTCGAACGTATCTATGGGCCAAACGTTTCTATGGGTCGAACGTTTCTCTAGGTCGAACGTTTCTCTAGGTCGAACGTTTCTATGGGTCGAACGTTTCTATAGGTCGAACGTTTCTCTAGGTCGAACGTTTCTATGGGTCGAACGTTTCTATAGGTCGAACGTTTCTCTAGGTCGAACGTTTCTATGGGTCGAACGTTTCTATAGGTCGAACGTTTCTCTAGGTCGAACGTTTCTATGGGTCGAACGTTTCTATGAGTCGAACGTATCTATGGGTCGAACGTTTGTAAATATGTGATGCATGGGTCTAAATCCTTGTTTATTTATTCAATACACTAGGTGGGATTATTAGCTTCAAGCATATGAAGCCACTGTATGAAATGTCTCATTAAGGAAAGGTCTCTTGGTGAAGCCGAACGTTGAGGTTAGGTTAGGTTAGGTTAGGGAGAAATCTGTATATCTCTCCTCCATAACTGAGTCAAACATTAACCCAATATAATAAGATGATACAATAGATAGATAGACAGACAGACAGACAGACAGACAGACAGATAGATAGATAAATACAGGGGATCCGAGGATTTTTTTTTTTGAGACAACTATCGACTTGGAGAATATTGTTGCTATACAGTACACCTTCGTCTAGTCACCTTGCAACAACATAGTACAATAATATCCATTAGGACAACTTTAATTACACAACACAAGGATGAAACATTTACATTTCAACTCCTTTCATCTATAATTTATTCATCAATTTATTTATTTTATCAATGATATTACGATTATTGAGTGATCGATAATTACCCTTAAAATAATATATATATATATATATATATATATATATATAGTTATATATATATATATATATATATATATATATATATATATATATATATATATATATATATATATATATATATATATGTATATGTATATATTTTTTTTTTAACAAAGAGAAACTTTAAAACAACAAGTCCATTACAATTTCCTACCAATATTATTACGACACACCAGCGAGGTAGATGAAGCCTCAGTGTTATTATAAACTCTATGATTAAATTGTGTTGATTTTAACCTGATATCATCACACGTTTTTGGAAGGGTAAATTTATCATCAACAAAAACTGACTCCAGCCGTGATGACTGCGAGTGACATTTGACCCTCATTATATCTGACTAATTTATATTTGACCCCAGGATTATAAAGCAGCATTTACCTCAGAACTATAAGACACCAACCACTTAACCTAACCTAACCTAAACTTAAACCCTTTGTGTAAAAAACTTTCAGGCCCCAATGTTGTAGGTGACCCCAGAACGATGCCCTGATACTGACAGGCCTTCCCATCGCTGGAATATTTCCCTATAATATATAAAACTTTCTTATCAGTTATGTAGAATTAAGAAACCTGATAAAATAAAATCCCTAACTTAAAATCCATTACATTTATTTATCACACGGTGTCCTTCAGAACGAAATAAAAAAAAAAACAATATTTTAACTTTGCTGGACTAAAATTGCCAAAGACTATTTCGCGAGTTTCATAAATTATTTCTCGATTCTTTTTTTTTGTGTGTGTTAATTTCCGTTCTCTTATATTTTGACAGTGGTGATGTACAACTCTTTGAAGTATTGATCACGTAAACAAATGTATTACAGACTTGAGATTCAGAGACAATATTCCGGGATTATTGAGTCCATTAGTCAGTGTTTGTAGTTCCTATTTCTGTCGCGAGGTATACACGGTTCATAATCTTCTCCCTTGAAGCTGAACTGGTAGTTTTGGGTACAGACAAGATGTGATTGACATTCTCTGGTTATTATTATCGGATTTCTTGATCTTAATGTTAGTACAGTAAGTGTGCCAGTCCAAGACATCAGTGAAACCAACAAAGTAAAAAAAATCTTAGTGTAAAAGTTTTATCGTTATAAGAGCCACCTCCCCCCCCCCCTCTAGTCTAGAATACATACTAATGCACACCATCACAATACTTTAATACACCACCAGAAAAATGCCAACACTCATAAACATTTACCTGCGGCTGTCAATCATTAGATCTCCACAAAT
Source organism: Homarus americanus (assembly GCF_018991925.1). Lineage (NCBI taxonomy): Eukaryota > Metazoa > Arthropoda > Malacostraca > Decapoda > Nephropidae > Homarus > Homarus americanus. Next base: position 913,411 of record NW_024718513.1, read on the forward strand.
TATTTAATGAAATTATCTTCTCGAACGTTAGAACAGCCTAGCAAACGTACATAAACTTCACATTAATAATTATAATCTTTAAAATAATCCCTAGTAGCGAATTTAATACAGGTAAAATACATATAAAAACAACCTTAGTATACACATAGCATTTCCTAACATGGTCACTACCCATCTTAGTGTGTGTAGAACTGTGTGGGCTGCAGCACTGTTTTCCCACGACCGTCACAACACAACACCAATCACACCGACCTAAACGCACCATTGTATACCTAAACGCCACACGTGATAAAGCTCAATACTGGATGCTCACTTAACTTCACTGTAAACAATTACCGTGAATATTACAGTGGTTCCCTATAAATAATATACCATTGGCCACCGTATTTGTTTTACGGTGATTTTCTGTTAGTTCCGCGTTTTACAGTGACACCGTCATCGTCTGCTATGACATTTACGGACGCACTGTAAATTTTACGGTGGAACACTGTCAACTGGGCTGCCAGTATTCCACCGTAAGATTTACGGTACATTTTTACAGAGCTCCTAGACACCGGCTATGAGTAGATATAAACAGTAAATCATTAACAATCTGAAGAAATATAAAATAATGAAAAATTAACTCATTTACAACCTCATTTAACCTATGATTATTATTCTCAGTTCCTAGATTATCTTATCATTCCAGTTTATAATTTCATGTGCTGAACAATTTACTCATTGTGTACTAAATTATTCACTCATTCACTTATTATACATTACGGGAGTTCTCAAAGGGGAGGGAAGGGTCTGGAGTCACTTCTGTCCTCATGGCCGACTTATATCTGCCCATGACTTGTACGTACACGATCATGCAAACACACAGATAATGATTTGAGGAAATGGTGATGAGTTATATACGAAAGTGAACTGACATGCCTGAGAACCTTTCCATAATAACACTCAGGACGATACAAATAATATGACTCAATATAACTAACGTAGTAAGATTTAATTTGACATAGGTAAGGCTAATGATATGGTAAAAAAAAGTCTATATGATCCAGGTAATAAGATTCAAAATGCCATTATACAATAAGACTAAGGGTACAATAAATAATAAGACTCAGAATGACATGATCAAGCACCATGACTCAGTATATATGTTCCCACCTATAATAAGATTCGGGAGGACATAATGAACTGTAGTGGGGATACGTAATGGATGGGCAGGGAGGGGTGGTGCACCTCCCTAATAAGGCACATTAGCTAACTTTGCCCCGGGACTAAGTTCTTGGGTCTCAGAGTTCACCTAACTAATTGCAACTCGGAGCCCAGGTCGATATTACAAGTTTGTTCCCTATGTGAACCTCCCCCCCCCTTCCTCCCACCCGCCCCCCAACCCACTTTGTCTACACTAAAGGGAGGAAGTTACTGGTAAGCGCCAACCACGAGAGGATATAACAGTTCCATGCTGTGTTCGGAGAGGTACGGGTATTAGTAGATATAAATGTGTCTATATGTATTAGTGATAATAACGAATTTAAATATAAACCTAGGGGTGAGGCAGGGTACGATTCTGTGTCCCATTATGTTCATTGCGGTTATGGAATTGAGAAGCAGAGGATCAAGGGAGAGTGAGATGTGTGGACAACCTGGCAGAGATGACGGAGAAGAGACGACAGCTTCAGGAAATATTCGAAAAGTAGGGGTTGATCTACTGCAGAAGACATAAGGTCAGGATGAGATTAGAGAAAAAAGGTACTGTCTGATGCTGAATGGCAAGAATCGATCACATTGCTGGCGGGAGAAAGATTAAAACAAGAGATCACCTTTGTAGATTTGGGAAGAACAGTGTCAGATGATGGAGGTGAGAGGTGTACAAGCAAGGAGGATGGCAGGAGTTGTGGAGAATGAGGAGATCGGAAAGAACTTGTAAGGGGGTTAGGTGTTGAGCAGTGTGTGTATGTGCGTGTGTGCGTGTGACGGAACAACAACAACAGAGGCCGCAGGGCTGTGATAACAAGTAGATGAGAAGAATAACAGGGGCGAGAATACAGGATTGAAGAGGAGAGGACAACAATAAGAAACCTGGTGAAGATCAGACTGAGGTAGGAGGGACAAGTGTCATGGTTAGCGGATGACAAAGTTAGCGGATGAATGGGCGAAGGAGGGGATCGGAAGAGAGGAAGACCTTTAGATTTAGATGGGATGATTGTGTTAGGAGGGACTGGAGGTAGACTGGTGATGGATGGAGGAGGAGGAGGATACAACAGGCAGGAGCTTGGTACTGAAAAAAAACGAGGGGGAAGGTGAAGGCTATTCTTCACGTGTATACAACCTTTTTCTTGCTGTGGTATAAAAATGTTTGGTCATATTCTGGTCTTGTGATGCTTAGTATACAACAGATGGTGAGGGTACTCCAACGCCTGACCAGGACGCTACCTCACCGAAAGGTTGTTCCGTCCTCGGTAACCACACCTGATAATGTTCTCATTTATTACCGTGTGCACAGGGGTGAGCGTACACAAGAAGGAAGCTCAATTCTCCAATCCATTTTATCTTTTGATGTACCGTAGACAAAATAACATACAGTCACTAGCACTATGTGATTCAGTGACAAACACACACACACACACACCTGCAGTCACAGTTATAACGCAACACACCTTTGATAAATCTATTAACATACTGCAATTGATGTGTTAACTTTATCAACCACTGGGCGTACGGTGAATTATTCTGTCTATATTATGAACAAGACATTCTTAGCTCAGGCAGCGACTGTTAAAGTGATTTTTTCAAGAGTAATTCAGGTTAGGTTAGGTTACTGATGGAGATTATAGTGCCATGTCGTTGCAGTAAAGGAGATACTCGTACTTCGCTAAAGGTAAAGAGTTACTTCCTATCTTTCTTAATATATACGTACCGGTATGTATTTGTTCGTTTATGTATCTAATTTAAAACACACACAGTATTTACAGTGACACCCAGACAAGTGTAGCTATCTCGTGTGCCTCATTACAGTCCCACCGCCCTGTTGTGTTGGAGGTTGGTGTTGGTCCCTGAGCTTGTCCAGTACATACTGTAGTGAATGTGGCCAAGTTGACACTGAGGGAGGGAGACTCACAGTAAAGTGAGACATATGATAGCTGGATTATGATCTCTTTCTCTTATTATGTCAGTCTCTTTAAATACCCATAACAGTACATAACATCTAATAACCGAGTTACTTTTTAAAATGGTTTATCGCTGTTGTCACCTTTTTTCTGACCTTCAACGTAATCTCATGACCCGCATCGAAATCTCTTCTGTAACCAAGTAACCTTAACCGTGACCACGTGAACTTAACCGTGACCACGTGAACTTAACCGTGACCTCCAGCGTGACCCCGTAACTTAACGCCTGTGTGCCGTGGTGCGGGAGGACGAGCCTCATGTTATATTGGTCCGCCAGGTCGTGTCTCCCCGCGGGCAGCGCTCATCCTCTTCATCTCCTCCATATTTCAGCCCCCGCCTCCAGGAGATAACCTCAATGTAAGATTTAACCACCAGCTTCCTTCCTCTGGCGGGGCTAAATTTACTTGTAGGGGTCTCTGACGAGGCTTCAAGATGGTGAGAATCGTCTCTTATGGGCAACTGTCCTTAACTTATTCCCTCCATATTTCACCAACCTCTAACAGGATATAACCGATTGGGAGATTTAGACGGCAGCTTCCGCCCTCTTGATAGCCTAAATTTACAAGCAACGATCGCTGATAAAGATTTAGAGGGTCATCTTCCACTCCAGCTCAGGCGCCTCGTTCATGAAATAACTCTCCAGGAAGATTTACCGTCATATCCAGCCTTAAGACTAAGTTAACTCTCCTCCTGCAGGGCTACAACAGAGTCAGTCCGTCATGTGAAGACCGATAACTAGACTAAATTTTTTCCCTTAAAGTTGTCATTCTACAAGACTGACAGAGATGGCGTAAAGGAACATAAGGTTATGAGAGTGACAATGTTGATCTTCTGACAGTCAAACAAAAACTTTCTAAAACACAAACGAATTTAAATCCCTGAGGATAAAGGGCTTTCCTTTTAATGAGACAAGAGAGTAACTTTATCCTGTAGAGACAATGGTGTTTTGAATCTTTAGTGGATAAGATATTAAATTTGACTTCCATCACGTTTCCGCCCCTGCCAACAACAACAACAACAACAACACAATGTTTTCCTGATGACACTAACCTTTATATAAGTCTGTCATATATCTTCACTATACCATATATGTCCACTCACACCTGATTTCACATCTGGACACAAAATTAACGTTCATATCAATACAACTCGCCCCCCCCCCCTCCATCACACACACACACACACACACACACAATAACTCCATCCCCCATCCCACTCTCCCCTACACATACACACATCCTCAAAGGCACCTGATCAAGGGAACCATTTTTCTCTCTCTTTCATCTGGGCTTAATTGACCCACCTGTAGAGATCACAGACATATATCGGACGATGGATTTTCCCTATACACAAAGACTCTATTGGTCCCATGATCCTGTGTTTGTATTTAATGTTCGGTTTAGATTGATGTTTTGGGGATCTGTTTTCCCTCTTTTTGTTCTTTTTTTTTTTTAACAAACATAGAGGACAAGAAAAGGTTGGATAACTACCATAGTGTCATTTTTGCTAAAGTGAAAATATTTTAAGTGGAAGGTTCTGAAATGATAAAGAGGTTTATATGATAGCAAAAACACATTATATATTTGGTTCGTAAAATATTGTGTTCAGGTGATCAATCTTACCTGTACTTTAGCACCTCAATATCTTCTTTGTGTTAGGGATTATGTTCATCAATAGTTTAAAGAACCATAACTTTGTTACTCTTTACTGTTCGATTTTTTACAATATTGTCAACCTCGATATTTTTTTATGATTTATTAACTGGTTTATATCAACATACTTTAAAAGTTTATTGTATCTGGTGTTCGTTTTTTGTATCATTATTTGAAGTTCTCGTGCCCACTTCGACCCAACACCACAGGAAATAAACAAGGAAAAAAACGAGAAATAACCGACCATCTGACTGATAAAGAACGCAGAAGACAGTACCTTAATAAATAGTTTGTAAGTAGTGTTCGGTTTATACCAATAGCAGAGGCCTTAGTAATCGCCCCCTCCCCCGCCCACCCTTAGATCTCTACTGTAATGTAAGTTTTTCCCAGCATTTGTCACGCAACTATTGGTTAAAAAGAGTTAAATAATAAGCTCAGTCCTTTGCTAGATACCTGAACTTATCACGACTCTCTATGCAATGACTCTCTTAGTACTCTACGGGGCGCCTACAGAGGCTCTATGACTGCGTATATAAACCATATCAAAATCTTTATCACAATCACAAGGTTCTACTACTCTATAAGTTAACACAGGGACGCAAAGCACACTGTTACAAGATCCTATAAGGAACATGAGGGGAAAATATAACAATAATAATAATAATAATAATAATAATAATAATAATAATAATAATAATAATAATAATAATAATAAAATAAAAATAATAATAACAATAACAATAATAATAATAATAATAATAATAATAATAATAATAATAATAATAATAATAATAATAATAATTATAAAATAATAATTATAATAATAATAATGAAATAATAATAATAATAATAAAATAAAAATAATAATAAAATAAAAATAATAATAATAATAATAAAGATAATAATAATAATAATAATATAAATAATAAAAATAATTATAATAATAATAATATCCCTCAGTAGAGAACACCTCAATAAACAAACACACAACGTTTCATACAGTAACAAAACAGCGAATACTTGTAAAGCTGGGAATCTGTTAGTACAATCCAGCCTGGGCCAGAAATATTGGTGCCGAACAGAGCATGAATAGAAACTGAAGCTGTCTCGACTAACTGGCTTTATATACAGTACATCCTGGCCAGTCGTATCCTCCCCCAGTCAGTGAGAGTAAAACCCAACTTGTTATATACTGAACCAGTTAAAGGAAAACACGGTCATCTCTGCCTCAGATTTGTGGATTGACACCCACACACACACACACACACACACACACACACACACACACACACACACACACACACACACAAGAATTTGTAGAATTTGTGTGTGTGTGTGTGTGTGTGCTAGTGTTTAATACGGCTTTATTGAGTTCGGAAATTCGTATATACAGGGACAATGACTGGTTTATTTTGTATGTATGTATGTGTGTTTGTGTATGTGTATGTATGTGTGTGTGTGTGTGTGTGTGTGTGTGTGTGTACAAGCACGCAGATATATATATACTGTACATATCAAACTATGTTTATTCCAATTAATTCTAGTATATCCACGTGTCGACTTGTCAACTCCGCAACATAAGGAAACTTCACCGAAAATACTCAAGTAAAAAACCTTCACAACAACACACACTAACTATAATATTTTACCTTATTATTATCTCTCTCTCTCTCTCTCTCTCTCTCTCTCTCTCTCTCTCTCTCTCTCTCATAATATGATGCAGCACATAACACATAATTAACGTAATATCTCGGTCATACGGAGGGAGTGCGGCTGGAATGGTGGCTGGGAGGGAAGCTGGGAGAACGGCTAGAAGAGAGGCTAGGAGGGAGGCTGGGGGAGCGGCTAGGAGAGCAGATCTATGGAAGAACAGCTGGTAGAGCAGCTGGGAGGGTGGCTATGAGGGAGGCTGGAAGGGAGGCTAAAAGGGAGGCTGGGAGAGCGGCTGGGAGGGTGAGCGGCTGGGAGGGTGAGCGGCTGGAAGGGAGGCTATAAGAGCGACTGGAAGAGTAGCTGGAAGAGCGGCTAGGAGGGAGAGCGACTGGGAGGATGGCTAGGAGTGCAGCTGGAAGGGAGATAGGGTGTAGGCTAGGAGAACGGCTGGAAGAGAGGCTAGGAAAAGGCTGAAAGGGAGACTAAGAGGAAGTGGGGTAAGAGGCAGGCTAGGAGAGCGACTAGGAGGGTAAGAGGCAGGCTAGGAGGCAGCTGGTAGGGTAAGAGGCAGGCTAGGAGAGCAGCTGGGAGGTAAGAGGCAGGCTGAGAGCAGCTGGGAGGTAAGAGGCAGGCTAGGAGAGGCAGGCTAGGAGAGCGGCTGGGAGAGGCAGGCTAGGAGAGCGGCTGGGAGGGTAAGAGGCAGGCTAGGAGAGCGGCTGGGAGGGTAAGAGGCAGGCTAGGAGAGCGGCTGGGAGGGTAAGAGGCAGGCTAGGAGAGCGGCTGGGAGGGTAAGAGGCAGGCTAGGAGAGCGGCTGGGAGGGTAAGGGTCTGAGAACTTCCATAATGAGACTCTTAACTCGGCTGCTGATAATTTGGCGACGCCTGATAAGGAAAATGAGGGAAGTGATTATTATGTAATTAGTGAGGAGAGAGAGAGAGAGAGAGAGAGAGAGGATCTGGATGAAAAGGATGACGTTGAAGGAGGATGAAGGGAGAGGATGGCGGTGAAGGGGAAGATGAGGTTGAAGGGGCAAGATGAAGTTGAAAGAGGAGGATGAGGTTGAAGCGGGAGGATGACATTGAAGGAGGAGGAAACGTATAGATGAGGAGGATGAGAGAAGAAGGAAAATAAAGTCAAGGATGAGAAAGAGAACGAGAGAAAACAGAAAAAACACAATCGACCAACGTAAGAATAATGCAATACACAAAGATAAATGACGCATGAGGATGCATAAGTATAAAAAGAAAGCGAAATAGTAAGAAGAAAATGAGACAACTGAGAGAGAAAGAGAGAGAGAGAGAGAGAGAGAGAGAGAGAGAGAGAGAGAGAGAGAGAGAGATTTAGGTGCCAGACTTGGAAATACAACTGAGAAGCTGAGTCCACACGCATTAGGGCAGGACAGTGTCTAGTTCCAGGGAGGATAGCGCGCGCGCGCGCGCGCGTGTGTGTGTGTGTGTGTGTGTGCGTGTGTGTGGATCATGCCACTACAGAACGGTGACTAAATCGTTTCTATGCGCCAGATATTACGTCTAACAGACACCTCTTCCCTTCCCACCTTTCCATCTACTCTATACAAGCACCCACACCTCAAGGCCGGCGAGGTGACCTGGGGATGAAGACACTTCTAGACACAGGCTCCCAGAACAATGTAACGAACACATGATCCTACCAAGAGGATATAGTATGACCTCATGACCATTGTATTGAGTCACAGGGCAGTCCAATATTCGATTTAGTTCTACGACTTCAGAGGGAGTTGAAACATGTTGCCTCTCTGCTGGAGGATCTCTCTGAAGTGACCCTAAGTCCAGCTGACTCTCGTCTACAGGGGTTCACCTACAACCAGTGTGCGGCCTCCCTGTGAGAGGGGTCCTGTGAAGTGGACGTGACTTCACCTGGCTCCAAAAAGCACGACCTGACGGCAGTGGACTCTACCCCTCAGCCCCTGTGACAGCACACTAAGCTACGTTGACTCACGTCTACAAATTCCAGCACGAGAACTTGATACAGAGTGTGTTTAGGGCCAAACGGACCACACACATGAGACGAAATCAATCCGGTGCGTCAATGGAGAAATCCACCATCAATGTCAGTTTATTACGTCAACAAAGACGTCACCAACGACGCCACCCAAGTGGAATCATCAGACCAGAGGTGATTAATACGAAGCCGCCAAATGAAAGACCGACTCCAGCGTGTCAACCTGAGGATCAATAAACCCCAGAGTAGTCCCAGAGAACGCCATTCATTGCTGGACTCACCAATCAACTTCACCCGCGCCAGACAGTGTTAGTGTGAGCACCAGGTGTGTGTCAGGCAACGTGGGAGCGACAGTTCACTCAAATCCATTTATGACAGCAATGTAAAGTACCAAATGAAGGGAGACAAACAGTAACTTCCACAATATCTTAGAAGGAGGGAGAGAGAGAGACCTGATAATGTTTCGCAATTGTCGTGGAATATCACCGATGAGCAGTGTGGGGGAACTCTAGGAAAGAATCTTGGAAGGAAGTTTGAGAATGCTGGCAGAGAAGAGGTTATGAGAGTCAGTGTGGGTTCAGATGAGGCAGAGACATATCAAGACCAGACCTCAGCTTTGTATCTATGTTGGGAAAAGAAAGAATACCCTGGTAGTATGACAGTGAGTAAGACGTGTTGTTTCCTATATCTGGTTAAATCCCTTTTGTAAATTTCCAGGACGGAAGAGAGAGGAATAACCTTAATAATAAATCTCTCATCAAGGCTCCTGACACCAACTAAACGCACTTATTCACTCAACTTGTGCTGTAGTAGAATGAGAAACCTGGTTTGAAGTAAAGGCGTGAGACAAGGAAGTATTCTATCTCCACTTCTCTTTATCATCTTAATGTTATATTGGATTGTTTTGCTTAGGCAGATAATATTGCACAAGTAGTCGACACAAAAACGCAAAAAAGCAAGAAATCAAAGTGTTCGTTCATCTATCAGTTTTATTACGAACACATCTATAAGGAAGTGAACCATGCGTGTTCAGTTTAGTTAAAAAGTAAGTTGTACGTTATTGAATTAAAAGTTGTGATGGACAGCGGGATAAACTAAATAAGATACAATTATGTATAACTTCAAAATGAGATTAAATGATACCCTTTCATTATTACTAAGTTCCATCTTAATGTTAATCATTAATCAGTTACCACCAATGGACACAACAAGAATCGTAACAAATGGTAAACAAAAACACTATACCACACACAAGAGGTCAAAGTACTAAGAGAGGAACAGACTTTGTTAACTCGATTAGCCTTATGAAGGCTCTTCCAGTGACTCTGAACTGACACACTGCAAATCTACCAAACGTCTCGGGAGAAAGTGGTAGTAATCCTTAACACACAGTCGAAGGATATTCCGACAATATTTTCCCTGAACTTATGCATTTTAGCGTCTACGGCCTTAGCACTGTGACATGTATACAGCAAAACTCTATATGATTCAGAGTTTATTTCCCTTTATAAGTGACACCTAAATTAGATTGGTTAACACAGAAGAAACCTACGCTTCTACACACCTCGTTTCAGTTAAAATTGAATCTTAAATAAATAACTGTGATAAAAATAACAATAGCAACAAAAACAACGACAACAACAATAATAATAATAATGATAATAATGATAATAATAATAATAATAATAATAATAATAATAATAATAATACAACAGCAACAACAAAACATATACTGTACGTGTTTCTACTGTAAGAAACTTCCAACACATATTTCAATTCTGTATATCTCTCTCACGGACTCAAGATAACACCTATTCAGTCGCTTGTGGTCAGTGTCGTAACCATGAGTAAAGGGACACATGCACGACCATTTCAACCCTGGGTACGGCTCCTCATATACCACCAGGTGTTAGTGCTCAAAACGCCACCCAGGTTAAGTCACGTCCAAGCTGTTTTCAGTGCAGGGCTGTTTATAAGACGCCGCCGCTGTACTAGACCAGCTTTCCCTCCTCTCACACCTGACTCGCCTTTCCACACACACAAGCTTTGGTTAATACTGAGTAAGACCACCGCTGACTTAGGATGTCAGGACCTTTTCCTCTTTCTTAAATACTAAATACTGTAGTTTTTGTATACAATTAATGGAAGGTGTGTGTGTGTGTGTGTGTGTGTGTGTGTGTGTGTGTGTGGAAGAAGAAAAAGTTTCAAAGGGGTCTGGATGAAATTGAATATTCATAAAATCACGTCAGACATAAATGCTAGAGTAAGGAATATACACTTTTTATTAACCACTACAGGAATTTAATCTTAGCTTGGCTGGTGGTTCACATAAATACATAAAGATACTCAACTTTCCTTTTAAATCTCAAAAGAACTAAACATTTTCATCACGGACGTCCAAACTACTGGAGTTACGTCAGACTTGAACAAATTACCTGGATTAGGTATAAACACACAGCGGGTTGACATGTGTTGGTAAATACTTATGACTGACTGACACACACACACACACACACACACACACACACACAACTTAGATTTTGTTTACACTGACGCCCAGGACTACCCATAGATACACAGGAATGCTCAATATCATACCCATAACAATTAGTCATATACCCCACGACAGATCTTCTCACACCAATGACAACATACAATAAGACGCAATAAAAATACAATTCTCAGTACCTACGACAAGAACTAAACTCATTAAGATCAAAACTATCAATAATGGCTTCTCACTATGCTGCTTCACTTGATCATTAATATACTAGAATAACTGTTCATTTGCATACATCCCCCCAACCTCCTCCTCCCCCCCCACCACCACCACCACCACGCCTCCACCACGACCAGAATCCTAAAACATATTTGCTATGCTCCATTAGTCAAGGGTTACACATATGAAATGATTTAATTAAGCAACATAACCAATAGTCCTAAGCATTACCTTCCTCCTAATACACTTTCTCAATCCATTAAACCTCTGGCAGGGTATAACGAGCGGGAACCAAATTTATCAGAGACGGACGGACAGACAGACAGACTGACACCAACTTTCAGTGTGTGTGAGGGATTAAATATGATCAGTTATTAATTCATCATTATCATCATCATCATCATCATCATCATTATTTAAACTGTAAAAAATTAATGAAGAACAACAGTAATCTTTTTTAACTTAGTGGTTCATTAATTCTCCTCATTATATTTCAGAATCATATTAACAAAAAACAAAAAAAAACAAAAAAAAAGTTTCCTTGTTCCCTGGAAATATTGAAATGAGAGTGAAAGGGGGAGAGAAAGCAAGAATGGGTGGAAGGAGTGTAGGAAGAAAGAGAGGAATATTGAGATGGAAGAGAGGAGAGAAGAAAGGGAGGATGGGAGGAAGAAGAAAGGAGAGGAAGGACAAGAGGAAGGGAGCGGAAGAAAGGAAGGATGAAAGGAGGAGGAGAAGGAGGAAGAGAAGAGAGAAAGGATAGACGGGGAGGGGGGGGGAAGAAGATATAAGAAGAAAGAAAAGAGAAAATGAAGAGAAGTGAGGAAAAGGAGGGAAAAGAGAAACGGATAGGAGACGAGAAATGAGGGGAAGGAAAGATAAGAGATGGAGATGAAAAATGAGAAAAATGGAAGAGGGAAGAAACCAAGAATAAGGGAGAATTGGAATAATTTATTGTCCGCTTCAGGTTCGACTGGCTCCCGGCTCTGTTGTAACCTCCCTCCCTCCCTCATTCTCTCCACCCCATTCTCTCTCTCCCTCTCCCCCCTCCCTCCCCCCCCCTCTCTCTCCCTCTCACTGTCTCCTTCCTCTTGCATATTAATGACTTTCTTCCAATAACTAGAGATGGTGGAGACTCAAGCCCGGATCGCATTCCATAACTCTCTCTCTCTCTCTCTCTCTCTCTCTCTCTCTCTCTCTCTCTCTCTAAAGCCATTCCTAATCGCCATTCACAAATAACATTGAGGAAACACTTAAATTATGAACTAGAATAAAAAAAAATAATATAAAATAAAATAAAACTCCAAAAATAGTCCTAAATGACAATAGTCTTTAAAATCTCTCTCCCTCTTTTTATTGAATAGGTTTCTCAAAGGGGGAGATGGGGTATCCTCTCATTATCGCCACCTGTCTCTTTGTTTATCTCATTATGCAGTTCATTACTTACATCAACATTGTTCTTCTTCTTCTTCTTCTTCTTCTTCACCAAAGATCTGTTGTTTTAACGATAATGGAGACGCTCGCTAATCTTTCTTCCCCTCCTCTCGTTGATAAGAACATCATTAGAATTACTACATAGGTCTTATTCAGAATTATGTCTAATACATCGTTTGCACTGTCTATCTCCATTTGCATAGCTGTAGTGTCAATATTTATATATGTTGAATCAAGGTATATTTGTATGATGATTTTACTGAATAAATATCTATCTATCTCGGACCTCAGACATTCCACCCACACTAATACGTACGTGTCTCACCGCCCACACATATTGGGGTCAGAGGGAATTAATTTATTCTGTCTCGCCCTTATTCTGTCTCACCCTTATTCTGTCTCACCCTTTCTTCACTGTTTGCTTTCTTGAATCTCTCGTCAAAAATATTACTTTCTTCCTCTAAATTCTCACATAACACCTTTTACATGTAGTTTCAATATGCGTAGTATACAAACACCTGTAATATGCGTAGTACACAATCACCTGTAATATGCGTAGTACACAAACACCTGTAATATGCGTAGTACACAATCACCTGTAATATGCGTAGTACACAAACACCTGTAATATGCGTAGTACACAATCACCTGTAATATGCAGTACACAAACACCTGTAATAAGCGTAGTACACAAACACCTGTAATAAGCGTAGTACACAAACACCTGTAACATAAGCGTCACCCTCTAGTGACGTTACACATAGCAGACAACACAGGGTAAACAGCGTCCGTCCAAGCGAGTGAATCTCTCCTCTATCCGCCCATATTTAGGTGTAATAAGAGATAAAGTAAAAGAAAATTAAAAATGCAGAGATAATGAAGTGGGAGAGGTAGACAGGTGAGTAGGGAAGGAGAGGGGTGGAGGGGTATAAGGGAGAGGAGGACAGGGGAGGGAAAAGGAGGGGAAGGGGGGAGGAGGAGAAAAGAAGAGGAGGTGGAAAGAAGAAAGGGGAAGGAAAGGGAATGGGGAGAAGGGGGAGAAGAGGGAGGGGGAGAGAAGAGAGGAAGGGAATGGAGGAGAGAGGAAGGGAAAGAAAATGGAAGGGGAAGGAGAAGGGGAAAAGAGGAACAGGGAGGGAAGGGAAGGTTAACACATGACATTTGTTAATCGCCTTTCAGTAAGATTTTTCACTTTCTTCCCGGGCTTTAGAGTCTATTTAAATTTTCGTTGAGTGTTTGTGATATGTTTTGTGTGTGTGTGTGTGTGTGTGTGTGTGTGTGTGTGTGTGTGTGTGTGTGTGTGTGTGTGTGTGTGTAAATCTAATTGGACACACACACACACACGTTTTATACAATCACTTAATGAACGATAAAATATGATAACACCTTGAACAATAATCCTGACTTATGTAAATGGTGTCCCAGTAGACTTAAGAAGAAGAAAAAAAGAGAGAGAGGACATACTTAAAACATTACAGCATAAATAAGTTAACTATTAACTCCTCTCGCTATACACACCACCTTCACTGAATAATATTACCATTTATTGTACAATCTAAATACACCGTCCCACACACACACATCCGCTACCGCCCCCTCAATTCTCTTAACATCGAACCCTGGACCCCTATTAAGCAGTTTAAATCAAATTCGGTGATTAAATCCCCAATCTCAAAGTGATTAGATATACCGCCGCCATCTACTGGTTATCAGTTTACTCAGGCTACAGGTATTTGGCCAGCGTGTTCTAACATGTTATAACGCGTCGAGTCAAGGTTAAGATATCGAGTGATGCTGAATGATGAGAGAGAGAGAGAGAGAGAGAGAGAGAGAGAGAGAGTGTGTGATGTGTTCAGTTTTAGCCACAGGCACAAAGGAATTATTTATGTACACTATTTAAGTAACACTACAGCAGGAGCTACATAATAACATATCCTATTCGTGAGGATATTCAGGTACCCAGTAACCTTTGACCTACAAAACTAAATCAAGGCTAATACCTCAAGGGTAATGTCTCTTGTGTCAATATTAGGTCAAATATCAGTGGCTGGACAGACCGACAACAAAAGTGATTGTTATATATATACTATAATAGCCATATAAACCAAAATCATTTTATTTACCGATACAAACCAGAAACAGAACTACAGTATAGGATTTAACTCTTTTCTGTTTGATTCATTCCAATTTACCGTTATTGCTCATTAAACATAAAAAAAACGTCATTAACGATTTTTCCACCAAACGTGACGCAGATTTAACCGATAATGACACCATAATGTAGTTGGGGAGAAAGAGTATTGATTTCTTTCTAAGTGAGATATTGCCTTTTTTCTCTCAGCGAAAATAACGTGAACTTCACCTCATTAACCCTAAGAGCAATTGGTAGCCTTAGTGAGGAATGTATCTTGTTGTGTTCGATACTCCAGCCCTCCCACGCTCCCCCCGGCAACATTACGTGACATGCCGGTGATTGGAGGAGGAAAATGAAAGAGAACTCTAAGAAAACCTAAAAATAAAGACATCCTTTAACTACATAGAAATTAAAGGAAAACATCATAGGCATCAATTTAGGATTGGCAGAATAAAGAGACGAGATGGAATGTGAGGTAACAATCAACAAAGAACGTGAATGACCTGTCACTTTAATGATCACATACTGAGCACTGTGCGTTTCTCACTGACATATTCCTCTAGTAATTGGTAAAGGTATAAATCGGTTACTCGCAGAGATGTAAGTTGCCATCGGTCGCCATGAAGGCTAATTCCTTTATATTTCGTGTCGACCAGAGAGGTACAGTACTTCCCAGCTTCTCTTTTTTGTCATCAAATTAAATTTTAGTGAAGGAACTGTAAAATGCCTTTGCAAAAACAGAGGATTCACGTTCTTATCTTCCCCGGTTTAAAGCTCATTAGCACAAAACTACCAACTGGAATGTATGGAACTAAGTTTATTTTCTTAGAACGAAAAAAAAAAACATAAAGTTACTGAAGTAGTGACACAGTAAGAGTTTATCATTTATAAAAATCTTTACAGTTATCTAAAGGAGACTATATCATGTACAAATATATGTTAGGGAATACTCCGACGACTCAACCAATTAACTCAACCAATTATTGTTTTCTCTATGGCAGTTTAACCCATCAACCTCAAGCTGCCTTGAATAGCTTATCATACATCCAAAAATGGTTGCCGTGTTTCTTGAACTTTGGGTGCCCTTTGACCTCTGAGATGACCTTAAAAATTACCCTTCACTTCAATAACTGCAAAGGGCTAAGGAACTGAAATGGCAGTAGACAAGCAGCAATAATACAAGGACACAACAACAGAAGACAAGATATATCCTGAATTTGAATACATAAGACTAAATAAGACCCAGAGAGAGATCAACTACCTAATGGATAGATTAAATTAGGAAGTTTAGACACCTTCAGTAGGCAGGGGAGGCTCAGGACGACTTGTGTGGAAGAGTATAGACGAGCTTTCATTCAGTGTTGGTCAGTGTAGTCTGATGATACCTATATACTTGTTTAAATAAGAGTCGCTATATAAGGTCACGACTGCCCTATGGAGGCGAGGGTAAGACATTGTATTCCACTCTGCCAAAACATGCCAATATTCGCTATGCAAATGAGATAATTGGTCGTACCTCTGCAATCAAAATAATTACCCTGGTTGAGGCAACTCACGCGAAACAGTAGTTTAATTTGCACCTCTGCTCGTCACTCACGGTGAAGAAATTTCGTTGGTTCAGGTTTGGAGGACATGTGAATTTTAATATATATTTAGCATTTTTTTTAAATTTAATTTAATTTGTAATGCAGATTGAAAATATTTTGCATGTTGTGTTTTGGATAATGTGGAAATTCTAATAAATAGTTTGTATGTTTTTTATGTGAATTGTTGACTTTAATAAAAAATATACTTTAAATTTTGGGGGATTACTAACAGGTGTAGACACAGGTATATTAACAGTTTAGTGTCCCATTGTTTACTCCTATCCCATTATGATATACCTGCAGCTTTTAGACGATGATGTAACATTGCACCTGTTAATTAGACACCTGTTACTTTTACACCAATCAGTATATAACACATAAATATATACACCTGGCATTAGCGATCTAGAGTGAGGAAGATTTATACATCTGTCTCTTGATCTCTTTAGAAAAAAAAATAAAGATAATTTGTACGGTAGAAAGACTTAAACACCTGTGTCTGGGTAACACAGGTGAGAGACTACTGAGTAAAAAAACTTTTACACCTCAGGAACAGGTCAGCTGGCACCGTCAGTTCCCGACGCTTCCTGGGGGGGCTGTCAAATTAGTTTGAACTCCTTCGCCGCCTCTTTCAGGAAGCTCAAGGGAGTACGAACCGGGTGTACGATGATTAGGAAGAATTTTATACGGGTTCTAGCGATTACAAGAGTGAGATTCTCGAAAGGATTTGTTATTATACGACTCTCTCTATTCATAATACTAGGGTAGTTTGAGGGATTTTAGTAAAGGATTTCAAGGATAATTTCCCGGTAAAATAACACTTTAAGGATGCCGTGGGTGATAATATCGGATTTAAGTGATATTTTAGTCTGGCTGAAATATGTTTGTTTTTTAAGTATTTTTAGGGGTTAATTTAGGGATGATAAGGCAGAGATGAGGCAGTGGGAATATTTCAACGAGTGTTCAATGGTGGTTTATGATGCAACGACGTAGGGTTTCTAGACTGAAGGTAAAATGCATATAGGTAAAGATTTATTAAAGAATGATTAAGGTAACAAAGTTTATAAGAAGAGTCACCCACGGGAATTTTAAACGAAGAATAAATGAAGAGAGATTACAAAGAGATTATAGAAGAATACAGAGAGCTTAACGAGGAGAACACAAAAACACATTAAAAAGAGAGTCGTAACGAAAATTCAACGCAAGGAGATATAAAGTTCGAGTCAACTCCGAGGACTATAACGAAGAATCGATATAATCAAGTGAAAGCAATAAAGAAAAGTTGCCTTCGGAGACCCTGAACGAAAAATCAAGGCAAAGAGATTTAAACCAACACTGAACTTGGGAGGAATTCAATGAAGGATCAACGTAATGTGAGTTTAACGATGGCGCATTGCGGTGTACTGTGAAGTGAGTTACACCAACCGACTGTTATGGCCCAACACACACACACACACACACACACACACACACACACACACAGTAAAGTTGAACGAAGAGAACATAAGAGACATGTTGGTGTTAATGTGTTTACTAATGTCTGAAGGTGTGTGTGTCTTTAGTGTATGAAATAAGTGAAATGTCTAATATGTAACAATTATATCTGAGCCCTTCCGGTGTGTAGAGGGAAGCGGCATCTCTTGACACAAACTCATTAACACTTCAAACAAAATTAAATTCCCCAAAAAGGTGTCAACATACTCAGTGAATTTGTTACAATATGAAGAAAAATTACGTTACTTTTTTTTTAGTCAAGAAAAAAAAAACCCAGCTACTGTACTGTATATTCAACGTTTTCTCTTGTTATTAATTTGAAAGTCCATGGGGATAAATAAAAGCATACCCAATTAATTATATATAAAAAAAATCATCAATTAATTTCTGTGAAAATGGTGTTGCCGGCATAACAATAACAGGGGTCAAATTCCTTATAATCATTTCCACTTTGATATTTAGTTACACGTTCATATTTATAATGAAGGCCAGAGAAATTACGTAGGGTTTGGCTGTAATGATATTGAAATAAATAATAATATGGATACTTTGAGAACGAAAGGATTAATCGGTCGTTCTCAAGGGGTCTAGGTATCGTCTTCAAATGGTTAAGTTAGTTCTCAAATGGTTAAGTCATGTTTATCAAAGAGTTAAATCCTATTTCTCAAAGGGTTAAGTCATAGTTTTCAAAGGGTTAATTCATATTTCTCAAAAGGTTAAATCATCGTTCTCAAAGGGTTAAATTATAATTATCAAAGGGTTAAATCCTATTTCTCAAAGCGTTAAGTCCTCATTCTCAAAGGGTTAAATTATCGTTCTCAAAGGGTTACATCAGTTCTTAAAGGGTTAATTAATAGTTCTAAAAGGGTTAAATTATAATTATCAAGGGGTTAAATCATATTTCGCAAGGAGTTAAGTCATCGTTCTCAAAGGGTTAAATCATCGTTCTCAAAGGGTTAAATCAGTTCTCTACGGGTTAATTAATAGTTCTCAAAGGGTTAAAAGATGCACTAACACTTATTTAACAAGTTGGTGTTGTGAAATCAAAGTTAAAGAGACAATAACAGTGTGGTTCGTCGACTATTCTGAGCTTGTAAAAATAAATAAAAGACAGTTTACTTTGGAGGCATTCTTAGGAGTCTCTTGGCTTCTCCACTCTCCCATGCCTCTTCTCTTCTTTCTCCTTCTCCTTCACCTCCTCCTCCTCCTTCACCTCCTCTTTCTTTTCCTCTTCTTTTTCCTCCTTCGCCTCATTCTTCACCTTCAGCTCCTCCTCCTTTATCTCCTATTCCTCCTCCTCTTCCTCTATTTCTCCCCCCTTTCACCCCCTCCTCTACTTCCCTCTCCTCTACCTCCTCCTCATCTATCCCCTCTTCCTCCTCCACCCCCTCTTCCTCCTCCACCTCCTCTTCCTCCTCCACCTCCTCCACCCTCTCTTTCTCCTCCACCCCTCTTCCTCCTCCACCTCCTCTTCCTCCTCCACCTCCTCTTCCTCCTCCACCTCCTCTTCCTCCTCCACCCCCTCTTCCTCCTCCACCCCCTTCTCTTCCTCCAGCACCTGACGACATCCCAGACACCCGCCACGCCCCAACATTTCGTCAACTCGGCGTGAGAGACACCTGCAGGGAAGATGGTGGCTGGGAGGAGTATAACTAAGTTACCCTTGTCTCTGGACTTGATCGAGAACCACAGAAAATGGGAGTGAGGAACCGAGGAGGAAATGAAGTTAAAGAAATAATTAACAAATAAACCGTGAGGGACTAAAAGATAAAAATGGACAAAAGCAAAGAATAGAAGAAAGATAAACTATAATTACAGAATTAACAGGAAATGAAAGGATGGATAAAATAGAAGATCAATAATAAGAACAGGGAGATGGAAAGGGAAAGAATAAGACCAAAAGAGAGAAGAGAAAGAGAGACGGGAGGAAAAGTTAAGAGAAAAGACAATAATTGAAAGGAAAAAAATAAATAAAAAATACAAGAAGAAAGAGAAAATGTAAGAGAAGGGAGAAGTTAGAAGAAAGAAGAGGGAAAAGAATCGATGGTGGGAGTGAGAAAAATCAAAATATAGAAGAAGAAAGAGCAAGAAAAAACTAAAGAAACGAGAAGAAAAGTGAGAAGAAAAAGTTTTGGGAGGACGGTAAAAACATCAAATAAAAAAGGAAAGAAGAAGAATGGGGAATAATGTAGGACTAATAGATGGAAGGAAGGAAGAGGAGTGTGGGAAATAATGAATAGGAGGCAAGCGGAATTAGAATAAACAGAAGAGAAGACGTAAACGAAGATTGATGACAGAAAGTGAAGAACCAGAAGATGATGATAATAAGACAGCAAGACGATACGAGAATATGACGAAGGGAGAGAGAAAAAAGAGAGAGAAATCAACGAGAAAAACTTAGAATAACATGCACACAGAAAATTAATAACGAATGTGTTTACTAAAGAAAGAAAACAATGAAGGAAATACTAATTTACTGAGAAATATTTTAGTCTCCATTTCTTGACCTTATCTGACCTTGACCTAGAATGTGACCTTGACCTTGGTTATGAAATTGACCTTTAATGTGACCTTGACCTTAGCTATGACACTGACCTAGAATGTGACCTTGACCTCGAATGTGACCTTGACCTCGAATGTGACCTTGACCTAGGTCCTAGAATGTGAACTTGACCCTGAATGAGAACTTGACCTAAAATGTGACCGTGACCTTGGATATGAACTTCAACTAGAATATAACCTTGACCTAGAATGTGACCTTGACCTGGCTATGACCTTGACCTAGAATTTGACCCTGATCTTGGCTATGACCTTAAGCTGGCTGTGACCTCAACGCTACTGCAGCTATAACCAATATGCAGTCACAGAGTCCCAGTATCTATGGAAGGTTTCACTAAAATTGGTTGACTGGTTTTGCAGGTGATATGTTGAAGGGGAGTCATACATACATACATACATACATACATACATACATACATAAATCCATACACACAGATACACACACTTTTCGAAGCACTCATTTACTGGCACACACATTCATACATACATATATTACAGACAAGCATGTATTTTCAAAGATCCACACACACACACACACACATGAATAGCTCGATAAAATAAGAGTATGTACTAGCAAAGTTTGAAGTGAGTCACAGATTAGATAATAGTTTCTGAAGCCCCTCCCCTCCCTTTTCTCTCTCTCTTTCTCTTTCGCTCTGAGTGTGTGTGTGTGTGTGTGTGTGTGTGTGTGTGTGTGTGTGTGTGTGTGTGTGTGTGTGTGTGTGCGTTGGTTTGAGTGCCTATTTTCCTATATTCCATTCATTTTCTGCTGTGATTTTTCATATTGACTGGAACACGCACACTAAGAGAGACGTCCTAAACCCAAAACAAAAATACGCCACCATGTAAAACTGTATTACTATTCAGAACACAACCTCGGCTACCCTCGGCTCTCACCATGCTGACTGGTAATGGTGGTGACTGAAAGGTGGTGACTGGTAGTGGTGATGACTGGTAGGGGTGGTGACTGGTAGAGGTGGTGACTGTAGGGGGTGATGACTGGTAGGGGTGGTGACTGAAAGGTGGTGATTGGTAGTGATGATGACTGGTACAGGTGGTGACTGGTAGTGGTGATGACTGGTACAGGTGGTGGCTGGTAGGGGTTGTGACTGGTAGGGGTGGTGCTTGGTAGGGGTGGTGACTGGTAGGGGTTGTGACTGGTATGGGTGATGACTGGTAGGGTTGTGACTGGTAGGGGTGGTGCTTGGTAGGGGTAGTGACTGGAAGAGATGATGACTGGTCTAAGTGTATTAGAAACGCAATAGTTATAACCGGTGCTAATGGAGAGGTGAGAGATGCGAGTGACTGTTATAGATGACTAGTGTAAGAGTGGTAGAGTGACTGGTGTTAGAGTGGCAGTAGAGTGAGTGGTAGAACTTCCGGGTGGGACATACAATCAGCGTCTGAACTGACAAGCTCCACTTGAACCAGCCCAATGCCACACGTCGCCATTTTACCCAATTTTACACCAACTTTGTGGAAATAGAAGAAAAAAAAATCTGTCAAATTTCGTTCATGTCTCGTCAATAAGGGGCATTTCATTTCAATGTTGTGACACAAAAAAAAGATCATTATATTAATCCGAATGCAATATCATAATTTACCAAGACATTAGAGAGTAATTAAAAACTATATACTTGAGGTTAGTGTTAGAGCATGTGACAATAACTTATCAATTAGTGTGAGTTACTTGGTCAGTGCTGAACGTATCTGTGTTAGCAACTCCCTACCCCAGCACCATAACTTGACAACACAGACGGTTTCAGTATCCACAGTTGACAGACATATACCACCGTGAAAACCCCCCTTAAAGCTGCTATGTTTCCGGAGTTTTAAAATGCAAAAGGGTCAAGGTTTTCAGCTTTAGGAAAAAATATATACTGTATATGCCATCAGGAGGCGCGAGAGGTGTCACCCCGCCTGAGTGCAGTATAGTTTTACATACATCGATGAGACTGGCACTTAATGAGATCCAAACCTGTAGTCATCAGGTTAGATCCCATCAATCTTAACCAACACACTACTCAACACTCTTATCCGACATTCTTTTTAGACATACGTCCTGGCATAGTTTATATTTATATTTACGATAAATGTATAACCGATTGAATAACGTATTGAGATGGGTTATTATAATTCACTTGAAGGCTTTACCCCGTCAGTGATGGATTTGTAAAGATAAATATGTCCAGGTTTGTTAGGATTATAAAGATATTTTTAGATATTATTGGACTGTCCTTGACACTACTCAGTATAATGATTTTATAAAAACTAAAATATAAAGCTTTAACGACAACAAAAATTAAGATATCGCAAATAAGGATGTTATCTGTTTCTCTACTTAAAACAAATAAAGTCGGACGTAAATCTTCAGTTATTAAATCCGGATCGTATAACATGTAAGACCTTCGAACAGGCTTTTGTATTCCTGAATTAGTGATGACTTCAGTGAGACATTACCGTCTTGAAGTAAGTACAGTTTATGTATCTTTGTATCGCATATAGTCGTGGGTTACTTTATGGTGACACACACACACACACACACACAGTTAAGTAGTATCAAATTTAGTGTTATATCATTTATATGTATACCCTTACTGCCTCTCTACTCCACTATGGCAAAGATCATCATGGTACTAAGGAAATAGAGCCTATGACGACATGATACTTCTACTGTAGACAGACAGACAGACAGACAGACAGACAGACAGACAGACAGACAGACAGATCTAAACAGTGAAGATGACACGGGTCTGGCTGGTAACTGTGATTATATTAAGTAATGATCGTCACAGAGGGAAGGTTATAGCTATTAAAAAATTTCGCTTTAACATATATAAATTTAGCTTCGTATATATTCTATGTGCGAGACAATTATATATATATATATATAAAACCGACTAATTATATAACCTGTTAGTATATATCAGTTGCTGAGTGACATATATTATACTGTACATATATCTAAACCCGTAAACATTTTTTCC
Source organism: Homarus americanus (assembly GCF_018991925.1). NCBI lineage: Eukaryota > Metazoa > Arthropoda > Malacostraca > Decapoda > Nephropidae > Homarus > Homarus americanus. The sequence goes on from NW_024718513.1 coordinate 936,768, forward strand.
CATTTCAAATTATTAAACCAAATTTACCTTCACTAATTCCTCTTCCTTTTCCAAATCAATTCTCATTTTACAAACTCGGTACACTCTTAGCCCCCCTCCCCCTGGTGTTGAGACGATAAATAAAAAGTTTGAGAGAATGTGAAAAATCTATCTTATATCCAGGGTCATAAATTAACCCCAAATTATCTAATATATTTGGTCAATAACAAAATCGGACGTGTTCAATCGTTAACATTCTTGAGGTTATTGTGGTATAGATAATACTGTATATATATAACGCAGTGTTGGAGAGATAAACGCACAGTCAGCGGAGACAGGTTGAAGAAGAAGAATGAGTTGAGGTGCAGACGACGTGGTAAATCTGGCCGTGATCGTCAAATATTGGAGGTGTTATCAAGGCCAACACCCCGACATTTAATCATTAAATCGCGACACAAGATTCTTCACTTCTTTTTTGTTTTACCAATATAATCTATTTCCCACTGTTACCAATACACCATAACAATATAATCCTACTTCTTGAGTGACATATTTACAAAAATGATTCCGTGGCTAATTTAACCAACCAAACTCTATTAATTGCACAGTAACTCATTATTATTCTCTTAGTCTTGCCCACACATTGTAAACATGACAGGTAATGTTCCTTCATTTGTACCTACACCTGTACTCTTACCTATACCTGTACAATTCTGCTCTTTATTTAACTAAATGATCTGGTTGTATCGTAATTGTGAGAATTTCAATCAAACAACATCTGAGATAAACACAAACAATAACAGTAACATTAACGATTATTCTTATTATCCATAATTAAGATCGGCTCCAGCAACACTTCTCCCTAACTCGGCGGAAAGTGTAAACAATACCTGCGTAAGATTCTAGACACACACACACTAGTTCCTGGTAAGATTACAGACACACACTAATTCCTGGTAAGATTACAGACACACACTAATTCCTGGTAAGATTACAGACACACACTAATTCCTGGTAAGATTACAGACACACTAATTCCTGGTAAGATTACAGACACACACTAATTCCTGGTAAGATTACAGACACACACTAATTCCTGGTAAGATTACAGACACACACTAGTTCCTGGTAAGATTACAGACACACACTAATTCTGGTAAGTTACAGACACACACTAATTCTGGTAAGATTACAGACACACACCTAATTCCTGGTAAGATTACAGACACTAATTCTGGTAGATTCAAAAACTATTCTAGTAAGATTCCAGACACTGCAACTTCACAACATTGAAGATTTTACTAGAGGTGGAACCTCACATTCAAACTTCACAAAGACTGGAGGAGCAATTTTTGTTTACACACAATCTTTACTTATTATCCAAGTAATTTCGGTAAGTCTTGACTCTTGTTCGACATATTATGGGCGAGATTGGTTGAAGATTAGGTGTGGAGGATGGCTAGGACATGATAGGCTCAGGACTTAAAGATAATCCGAATGAGAGAGTCTGAACGAAACAGATTAAGAATACTTCAATCCAATTTCCATTTCAAGAGATGTTCCAAATAACCATGAAAACGTCTCCAAGAGTTAAACACAAAATAAGGAACAAGAAGAGAAGATCAGGGAAGGGACATAGACAGGTAAGTAGGGGTGAGGGGGAAGGGATATCGCCCAGGTGAGTGTGTGGGTCCTTAACGGCAGGTGAGTGGCGTATTAACCCGCCAGGTAATGAAGTTGACGGTACACAAACATCACTATAATGGACAAGAAGGGATGGCTAGAGGACGGTGTTAAGGAGTGAGGGGGGAGAGGGGTAAATTGTGTTAGGATACGTGATTTAGTGTGTGTGTGTGTGTGTGTGTGTGTGTGTGTGTGTGTGTGTGTGTCATCAGGGAGCGTAAGGTAAGACACGTGGGAGAAAAAATCGACAGAGTTAACACGCTCCCAAGTGATGTCACGAGGATATTGAACTTGTAGGCGTCGTCTTTTTACCGAGTATTACAAGATCAGCGCCGCCCATATACAAGCTAATGACAAGTTTTAGTTCTACAATACACGTAAGAGCAACAATAAAACGTGAGGTCATGTCTTGTAGTACATTGACTAGTTAACAATATCTAACTTACAACTTCACGGTCAAAACTTTTAGGATAATACCAGGCATGTACCCACACCTCCTCCCCCTCTATAACTTGATTGGCTTCGCGTCCCCAAGTTGTATGTCTGCCAAACCAGCTCACATGTTGTTTTAATTCAGGGCAAGCGTGTGTGTGTGTGTGTGTGTGTGTGTGTGTGTGTGTGTGTGTATGTGTGTGTGTGTGTGTGATCTAAAGATGTTTGGAAGCCGAAACGTGACGCAGAAACCAATCATATGAGATAAATCAGATGCTTCACGCGTCATAAATTCCGCGTCAGCAATATAACCAAACTTTACACGTTCGTACAAGTCGTCGTTTCGTTTCTGGTTTCCTTTTTGAGAGAACTTAAGTTTCAGCTGTTTATTGCTATTGATAGTCCTTCACTATACACTTATCTCACATGTCGTTACGTGGTTACCGAAAACAACAACAAAATACGCATTAAAACGACACAATAACATCAACAAAACATGAAAACTCAGAACATAACAAAATCAATTACAACAACTCAACTTCAACAATAAAAGATCAATGTTAACAACTTGAAAAATACAGAAAAACAAAAATAAGATACTTTGGTCATATAATTTGGTATGAGGAGATAATAACAGAATTATTAATGGGTAAAGTTGAGGGTAGGAGGGCCAGGGGAAGGCAGAGACTGGGATAGATGGAGGAAAGAAATTAAAAGATGGGTCCCCAGAGAGATACGAAACCTTAAGAGGATTGGTAAAAATAATCCGAGAACGTTTACAATGGAGGTCTGCCGTCGCCAACCCTCAGATATAAGGGCGATACTCTGATGAATAACAATAAAAACAACCAAAAATAACACCACCATTAATAACAAAACAACAACAACAAACAACTTCCCAGCACAGGTTCCACTTCCCCTTGTCCTGAGCTGACACATACCTCAGATAGGCAGGTAATTCGCTGACATCTGCCGCACTCTGGCAGCTCCTCAGGTAATACCAGCCTCACCCAGGGGCCCCCTCGGCTGACACCTATCCCCCTTTGGTCAGCCCTAACCCCACCCACATGGCAGGCTGTGAGCTGACGTTTACCCCCCCCCCCTTTCTTGCACGCTCTGGGCTGACATCTACCTACTCTCATCCCCCTGGAAGGTTCTGGGCTGACGCCTCATTAGCCCCTAACTTCTCCACATTATCTATTATCTCTCTCATATGGGAGGATCAGTCAACGTGTTTTCTGTGAGGATAATTATACCAGAATTAGCAATGATAATCTTAACAGGAAGAACAATCATTTATTAATAGCAGATGCAAGTATTAGTGGTCCTATGTGCAGCTAGCGTTTGAGTTGCACGTATATACATACATACATACACGCACGCACACACACAAACTCTCTCTCTCCATTGCACACTTTTCAGACATTCTTGGTAAACAAGATTATTACACCAGAATGAATTTCCCAGCAGCGGTGCTCCTAAAGTAGAGGTTTTAAGTAAATATCACAAATTCGAGCCTCAGTGATCCTACCATTCTAAGGTCTGGGTTATGCCTTGTTAAATACAACTCCAGCAACAACAACAACAAAAATAATAACAGCAACCACAACAAAATATAAGAACAGCATTATTATTATTATCATCATCATCATTATTACACATCATCATCTCTAAAAGGAGACGGCTTTAGTTTCAAAGAGCTTATATCTTAATGAAGGTGTGAGCAATGCCATTAATTTGAACTGTTTACCTGGATGGCACTGGTGGCTAATAGTGCCAGCCACGTTACATTTTAATGGAGATGTGGAAGATGCCATTAAATAAACCATTAACCAAAAAGGGGGGGGGCAGGTGATATAAGGTGTTAATGAAGGTATGGAAGATGCTATTAACTCACCTGGTAAAGATGCACAGTGGTGGTGTTCTTAACTAGGAGACACACACTAACTAGGAGACTAACACAAACTGACTAGAAGACTCAAAATAAGTAGGAGACTTACACAGACTAGAGGACTCACACAAATTAGGAGACACACTGTTTGACTAGGACAGTCACACAAACTAGGAGACTCACACTAACTAGGAGATTCACATTAACTAGGAGATTAACACTAACTAGGAGACTAACACTAACTGATTAGGAGGCTTACCCTAGCTGACTAGGAGACTAACACTAACTAGGAGACTAACACTAACTGATTAGGAGACTTACCCTAGCTGACTAGGAGACTAACACTAACTGATTAGGAGACTTACCCTAGCTGACTAAGAGACTAACACTAACTGATTAGGAGACTTACCCTAGCTGACTAGGAGACTAACACTAACTAGGAGACTAACACTAACTGATTTGGAGACTTACACAAGCTGACTAGGAGACTTACACAAACTAGGAGACTCACACTCCCTAGGAGACTCACACTCACTAAGAGATGCCATTGACATTACTGTTTAATGGATGGCACTAATGGTTAATGGCGCTGGTGATGTTACACCTTAATAAGTCTTAATGGAGACGGCGCATTTATACGACTCCTCTGGGGATACTTGTCTCCCTTGTCTATCTCCCTTAACAATCTCCCTTAAGTACCTCCCTTGTCTGTCTCCCTTAACAAGTACCTCCCTTAAATATCTCCCTTTAAGTACCTCCCTTGTCTGTCTTCCTGAACAAGTACCTTCAACTTTTAGACAAATGAAGACAAGACGAATATATATCATGAAGCCAAGTTAGTTGTCTGTCTGTCTGTCTGTCCGTCCACCAACTTGTCTGTTTTCAAGTAATCTTCAAAATGAATTAATAGACAGTAATTCATATACAGTATAGTCACTTGTCTCATGGAAGTGAAGTAGTGATAATATACAATCTAGCTCTGTGTGTGTGTGTGTGTGTGTGTGTTTCACCAACGTAGTCTATGTTCCATCCTCCGAGTTCGCTAGGAAGACAGGAGAACAAATGCCAGTGTTCTTGGTGACACCAACTGTAGGAGCATCTAGGCTACCATTATCCATGAACAACTTCGTTGGACTGGCCATGTTACCCGCATGGACTGCCAAAGCAGCTACTTTACAGTCACCGAACGAATAGTAAACGTAACGCCGGCGGACAATTGAATAGGTATAAGGATAGACTTATGACAAACCTGAAAAGGTGCCAAATAGTCCCCCCTCACCAGGGAGTCGAGTTCTCCACATCGTAACGCTTGGAGAAGCACCACACGAGAAGGTGTCAATACTTTCGAGTTAGCCCGACTTCAAACCGAGGCAGACAAGCGCCAACGTCGGAAACACGCTTCCACCGCCCCCAGTAGATGGAGCCCTACACACGTGCAACGGATGTGGACGACGCTGCGGGTCCCGTATCGGCCTCTTTAGTCACCTCCAAACTCACTAACCTAGGTGACATCCCTAATAACTCATATCATTGTATCATAGCTGGATGATCGTCATACTCGATTCCGTGTGACAGCAAAGTAGTAGTAGTAGTGTCGACTGTCCTTCTCTCTCCTTCGGTCGGCGTTGCTCTGCCTCAGGGGAACGAGAGCTTCTGCCCCAATGCCGACAACTGCTGCAGATATTGACTATGAGGCTACAGTAACTGAATGCAGCATAGATCTGCGGCTCAACTAATTCAACACAGACAGGATAGCTACTTATGTATTAGGATATTTTATATTAAGGTAATAAAATGGCGGCGAAGGTGTGGCTATTGGGGGAAGCTGGAGGCCAAATAAAAAAGAAAAAAAAAAGATAAAAAAAGTAGTAGTGTGTGTGTGTGTGAGAGGGGAGGGGAACGATAACTTCAAGTTCACAACATTCCAGATTTGGGGAATTCGTTGCGTCTCGATAATTCCAATTCCAACTCCATAATACAAAACGAAAAGAAGAAAAGAAGAAAGAATAATTAAGGTAACATGATAGAGGAAGGAATAAAGACACAATTTCCTAAATGCTAACAACAGCAAATAGTCAATCCTTCGTTTCTTATTCCTTCGTTATTTTCTTCATATGGAAAGTTTCGCACGGAGAATAACTTATCGAAACATCAATAATGAAAGCGAGGAAGAAGAACAGATGGAAGGAAGTGATAGATAAAGTACGATAACAAAGCTGAAACAATGATGAAGAGAGAGAGAGAGAGAGAGAGATATATAAAAATATAGATAAAAAAGAGAGATAGATAGAGGTAAAGAAAGAGAGATAGAAAAGAGAGCGTCAAACATACTAAGACCAGATCAAAGAGAAGCTGTAACAAAGGGACTCGTAGGAGAAACAGGTGACAGATGAGGCAACTGTCCTCTGTGAAGTACCTCTCTCTCTCTCTCTCTCTCTCTCTCTCTCTCTCTCTCTCTCTCTCGCTACCTCACTTTCCTTCTCTCTCTCTTTATCTGCCCATCTACCCAGCTACCTGAGTATATTTTCTATCTGTCTATCCAACTATCCATCAAGCTGACCATTTCATTTTCTATCCACACATACACCTACCCACATGACTGATTATCTTGATATTACTTGTCTATCTATCTACCTAGCTAACTATCCCTATCTACCTAGCTAAGTATCCCTCTCTACCTAGCTAACTATCCCTCTCTACCTAGCTAACTATCCCTCTCTACCGAGCTAACTATCCCTCTACCTAGCTAACTATCCCTCTACCTAGCTAACTATCCCTCTCTGCCTAGCCTATCTAACTATCCCTCTCACCTAGCTAACTATCCTCTCTGACCATCCCTCTCTACCTAGCTAACTTATCCCTCTCTACCTAGCTAACTCCCTCTCATTAACTCCCCATCTACCTCGCTAACTATCTCTCTCTACCTATCTAACTATCTCTCTCTACCTATCTAACTATCCCTCTCTACCTATCTAACTATCCCTCTACCTAGCTAACTATCCCTCTCTACCTAGCTAACTATCCCTCTCTACCTAGCTAACTATCCCTCTCTAACTATCTATTTATCCTCGTGACTAATTACCTCTCAGAATAGTGACCTAACCCCCCCCCCAAAAAAGTTCTCCCATCCATGAATAAAAGTGAAAGAGAAAAAAAAGAAAGTTAATGAGATGATAATAAAGAGAAATAGGGAAGAAAACGAAGACAGGTAAATGAGAGAGGTAGAGAAAAGTAAATGGAGATAGATAGTTAGATAGATAGATAGATAGATAGATAGATAGATGTCAGTACTGTTGACACCACAATACAATAAACAAGAACAATGGCTGACAGTTTAGGTTGATGTCTGCCACAACACAACACAACACAATACAACAACACAACGCAACACAACACGTCCCAATGATCAAAATACAGAATAAAAGTGTAATTCGACACACTCCGACATAAGAGGCAATCCCTCTTTTATCAATGGCCAATAAAGGCAAAACTTATGCGAAAATAAATTGTAAACGAGGATGGTGAAATATAACTTAATGATGTCTCTTATTTTGCTTAATGCTTGTAATAAAGTTATGCAACACTTGTACACTTGAACACATGTCTTCTATCTTGTTATGTGTGTGTGTACATATGTTATGTTTCTTATCATTGGGTGTTGTTTTGTTAGGGGTTATATTATATTGGTAATTTTCAGTGTTCCCTCCACTTACTAGAATATTATTTTGTTCTCTTCCAGATGCCATACTGCCCTTGGTCAGTTATATGAACAATAAAGCCTACAAAAAGGTCGTCTCTAGTCTTCTTTCACCACAATGCTCTAGGATATTTTATATTCTCTCCGTCTATTGAACTCTTCCATGTTGCAATTACTCCATGTTTGCAACATTGCGAGACAAGTGTGAACCATTAAAATGAAAGAGCATTACTGTACCCGGACGCAGTTGTGCCAAAGGGAGTCACAGTATAAAAGAGATGGAGACACAAAGGGATATATATATATATGTATTTCATGTAGATCCACAATGAAAACGTGGATAAGATAAATCTTGATAAAATCACACGGGAAAAGGGAAACAACGGAGCACCTTAGCTTTCGTCTTTATTCAAGACATCTTTAGAGGCAACTGGATTACATGGACAGAGAGAGGCTTAAATATCAGGTCGTACATTGTATTTATATCTGACGGTATGCATCAAGCTTCAGTTTCCTGTTTCCGGCATAAAACGATGTTCATCATACGTCTTATAGTTTCAATTTCCGTTTCACAAGAGTGTGGTCACGCTGGTCCAGGCTTGTGACACTTCCCCAAAGTTGTCTATTTTCTTCGTCCATATTCACGACACTCTTAAAATTAAACTCTTTTCTTGGTTTCTAGATTTTGACACTATTAACTGTGGACTATTTGAATTATTTTCATGAGTTTAGGTCTGTAATACAGGAGACCATTTACTTGTGTTTATCTTGAGTGTGTATACATTGGTTCAGGGTTGTGACAGTCACCACACTGGGCCATCTTCTTGTGTTGACACTGCTCACTGCACTACACATCACTCTATTTACCTCCATCCACCCGCCCCATTTACCCTCGCTTGCTCTCGGGGAAGCTTGCAGTCTGCTCAATTTCGCTCGCCGATCTTCCTAAGTTTGCTTCCTTGACTGATATATATATATATATATATATATATATATATATATATATATATATATATATATATATATATACACGACAGTCTACCTAAATTAGCTGCCTAGACTCATAAATACGTGATAATTTTCCTAAATTATCTCCCTAGACCGATGCATGTGTGCCAGTCTTACTAAGTTTACTTTTCTAGACTGATAAATAGCAACAGTTTTGCCGTCTAGGTAAACACTTTCAGTTTTCTCCACTTTTCTTCTCTTGTCTCACATATTACTGTGGTCTTCTCCATTTTTCTGCCTCCGTATTTGCTTTCCTGATTCCTCCGATAATGCAGACTTCCCACTCTTGTTTACTAAGTCAACACACAATCTTAAGAAACACATACAAATCGTAAATAAATACTGTTTTGTATTATTAAAATGTTATGCTAATATTATTCTTATTAATTATATACACATATGTACTATCGTCATTATTTTTAAATCGGACGTTTTACTATTCATTTCCTTCAAAAACTATTTAACCACACAACTCAGATTTTACATTTTCTTTTCTTTAAATTGTCTTTCCCACAAAACCAATTACTATACCAATTACACTACCAGCATCTTCCTCCCTCCCTCCCATCTACCTAAATTATCTCAATTACATTACCTAAGTTTTCTTCTTAACTCTACTTAATGTAATTGTCTAACTCACAATACCCACTTCTCATATTTTTCCCTATTGCACTCACACACACACCGCAAAAAAATTACCATCTTTGCCTATTTTTTTTAACTCTCAAAAGAACATTTATCTCTCTATATATTTTTGAGGAGTTAATTGGAGGTACCTTTAAGACGTGGTGGTGAGGGGGGAGGGGAGGGGTGGGAGGGGGGTGGCAGTGCGTGACGTCATAGTTCTTACGCTTCATCCCCTTTAACACATTCCTCTTCCTCCTCCTCCTCCTCCTCTACTTCTTCCATCTCCTTGTTATTGTCATTTTCTTGATTTTTCACCCTCTAGTGTTCTTCATTTTTTTTAATTATTTTATATTATTTCTCCCGTTTCCTTTCGTTCTTGATTTTCTTCCCATTTTATTTTATTATCAACCATTTCTTCACTTCCTCAATTTTTTTCCGTTATTATTATTTTCTTAGTGTTCCTCTTTGCCATTATTCCCGTTATTATTATCTTTATTTGGTATTCCCGTTATTCTGAAATTATCGTAACTTTATTCAATTTCCTGAGTTATGTTACACTTTTGTGGTGATGGTGGTGAGGGTAATAGTGGTGGTGGTGGTGGTGGTGATAGTGGATGGTGTTAGTGGTGGTGATGGTGGATGGTGTAATGGTAATAGAGGTGGTGCTGGTGTGTTGGTGATGGTGGGTGGTATTTTGGTGGTGGTGATGGAGGTGATGGTGATAATGATGGTGATGGAGTAGGTGGTGGTGAGTGGTATTGGTGGTAATGGTGATGATGATAGGAATGGTCTTGATAATGTTGCTTATTGCAGCTGTTATTATTATTGTTATTGTTGTTGTTGTCCATGTTGTTAGGAGTGATGGTTGTGGTGGTGGAATTATCGACACTGGTTGTATGTTGTTGTTGTTGTTATGGTTAGCAGTATCATTAGGATTGATGTCGTTGTTGCTACTGTTGCTGTTGTTTTTGTTGTAATAGTAGTAGTGGTAGTCGTTGCTGCAGTCGCCCATGTTGTTGTTTTTTGTCCTACAATTGTCGTTGATATTGTTGTTGTTGTTGTTGATGACTGTTTTTTTTTAATATTACAAAAGGATGATGATAAAAGTAATACGAATCAGATTTAAAATAATCTCTCTCTCTCTCTCTCTCTCTCTCACTTGCTCTAAAGGACTCAAAAATAATTCTTTGGGGAAATAATCTGTAGTTTGGCTTTCATCATTATAGTTTTTTTAATTAAATCATACCACCCTACTCCCACCTTACCCACAATTGTCGTTGACGTTCACCCCACCCATACCCACCCCCCCCCCACACCAATCTGTAAAGGATGATGAAGTAATAATAATATATTTAAAATAATCTCTCTTCTCTTACTACACCCTAAAATTTGGGGAAATAATCTGTACTTTTGGCTCCACCATTAACACACCATTAACGTTCACATACCTCCACCCCCCCACACCCTCTAACACACCCCAACGCTCACACACATCTCACTCCACCCCTCTAACTCACCCATCAACTCACACACATCTCCACTCCACCCACCCCTCTAACCCACCCATTAATCTCCACTCCACCCACCCCTCTAACCCACCCATTAACTCACACACCTCTCCACTCCACCCATCCATCATCCCCCCATCAATTGGCACCTCTCCATCCCGGGCTAAACCTCCACTGAGCTCATCGGTGTCAAGAGAGACTAGACTCATGAAATATCAGGACCTGACCATTACTGTTAAGGGTAATGACTGTTCGCCTGAGATCGTGTCTGGGCCTCTAGTCATTGCCCAGATGCAGTCTTAACAGTAATAACAGCAGCAACAGCAATAAAAACAGCAATGAAAGCGGTCGTTTGAGCTGTGGTAACAAGAGAGGTGAATACGGTTGTTAAAGCAGTAGAAACAACAGCAGTTAGGAGGGCAGTGACCAAAAAAAAAAAAAAAAACATGAGCTAACACAGCCATGAATGTGACAATAACAGCTGTTTCAGAGGTAATTATGGAGTCAATCTCAACACCTGTCAGGCAACAGATGTAAAAGCAGCGCTCATAACAGCAATAAAAGGAGTCGTAAGAAACAGCTGTGAAAGATACCATTAACAGCAGTACTCCTGAATGCCAGTTTGTGGAAATAAATTTAACAGCATTCAACAAGCAAGGGGAGGAAAAAACACGCATACGTTATTTACACCGGGATTTGAAGTTAAACACACACACACACACACACACACACACACACACACACACACACACACACACACACACACACACACACAAACCAACAGCGGCTGTAACAGTAGCCATTTGGAAACTCGTAAAGGTAACAAAAGACTTCGTGTGAGCAACAACACCAAAACCGCGAAAACAAAAAGTAAAGAAACCTTGTAAACAACAGAAACTCCACTTGTAAACAGAAATAAACAAGCCATGTAAACACCTGCAACACATAACTTTACTGTACATACCAAGAGAGTTCATGTGAATAGCAATAAAACCGTGATAACAGCAATAAAACCGTGATAACAGCAATAAAGAAGCCGTGATAACAGCAATAAAGAAGTCGTGATAACAGCAATAAAGACCAGTGATAACAGCAATAAAGAAGCCGTGATAACAGCAATAAAGAAGTGATAACAGCAATAAAGAAGCCGTGATAACAGCAATAAAACCGTGATAACAGCAATAAAGAAGCAGCGATAACAGCAATAAAGAAGCCGTGATAACAGCAATAAAGAAGCCGTGATAACAGCAATAAAGACCAGTGATAACAGCAATAAAGAAGCCATGATAACAGCAATAAAGAAGCCGTGATAACAGCAATAAAGAAGCTGTGATAACAGCAATAAAGAAGCCGTGATAACAGCAATAAAGAAGCCGTGATAACAGCAATAAAGAAGCCGTGATAACAGCAATAAAGAAGCCGTGATAACAGCAATAAAGAAGCCGTGATAACGGCAATAAAGAAGCTGTGATAACAGCACACCTAACCTAACCTAACCTAATCTAACCTAACCAACCCTAACCTAACCTAATCTAACCTAATCTAACCTAACCAACCCTAACCTAACCTAACCTAACCAACCCTAACCTAACCTAACCTATTACACGAACTTTCACATCCCATTTGAACTTAAACTCCTAAAGTAAAGTATTTTATTCATACAAGTTTAAATTGACTGAATAATTAACATAAACAGTGTAGGTAAACAAACAATGTACAATAACAGTGTAGGTAAACAAACAATAGTAAACAATAACAGTGTAGGTATACAAACAATAGTAAACAATAAGTCAATTCGATCAGGGTCATACCAACAAACCATCACAAGCTACCGGGTGTATCAAAACAAACCATCACAAGCTACCGGGTGTATCAAAACAAACCATCACAAGCTACCGGGTGTATCAAAACAAACCATCACAAGTTACCGGGTGTATCAAAACAAACTATCACAAGCTACGACTTATCATAATTAAAGACCATACTAAGAATTATATGTTTGCTTAATTAATTTGGTATTAACATAGACTTAAGTTCTATATAAGGAGACTAATTTATCCCTCTTTAGACAACCCTTGGATAAATATGTCTATGTATATATCAGGATAAAGTCTATATATCTTCTATATATGGGTTCCCCTCCTCATCTTCCTCACCTGTAAGAACAAAATAGAATCCCCTACCTGATATTGTTATAAAAAACGACACCCAGCCCATGTCGTGTGTGTGTGTGTGTGTGTGTGTGTGTGTGTGTGTGTGTGTGTGTGTGTGTGTGTGTGTGTGTGTGTGTGTTTAAAGCATCATAATATGTACCAGAAGCATCACAAACTTCAAACATCCATTATAAAAAGAACTATAACAACAACAACAAAAATTATCAACAAAAACAACAACAACAACAACAAGACACCCCCCTCTGAGTACTAACGCTTCATAAACAACGACAATTCTGGCCTATATACAGCCCTCACAGCAACGTCAACAAAGACAGTAAGAAATCAACAATCATACCAATAATTACAGCCAGATAAATACACCCGATAACAAAGACACAAGATAACAATAATAATCAGTAACAAGAGCAACAAAAAAATACTAATAACAGCAGTAACAATAGCACCTCAAAGACAACAACAACAATAGTAAAATACACCTGTGACAAGAAAAAGCAACAACAACAAAAATAATAGCAACAGCAGCATCTACAGTAACAAATGCAGAGAAAACATAACAAAAGAAACAACTACAGCAACACATAAGCAACAAAACCAACATAACAGCAACACTGAAACAACATAATAGGAGCATAGAAGCAACATAACAACAGGACAGAAGCAACATAACAGCAGCACAGAAACAACATAACAACACAGACGCAACATAACAGGAGCATGGAAGCAACATAACAGCAGCACAGAGGCAACATGACAACAGCACAGAAACAACATAACAGCAGCACAGAAGCAACATAACAGCAGCACAGAAACAACATAACAGCAACACAGAAACAACATAACAACAGGACAGAGGCAACATAACAGGACAGAAGCAACATAACAACAGGACAGAGGCAACATGACAACAGCACAGAAACAACATAACAGGAGCATAGAAGCAACATAACAGCAACACAGAAGCAACATAACAACAGCACAGAAGCAACATAACAACAGGACAGAGGCATGACAACAGCACAGAAACAACATAACAGCAGCACAGAAGCAATATAACAACAGCACAGAAACAACATAACAGCAACTGGAAACAACATAACAACAGCACAGAAACAACATAACAGCAGCACAGAAGCAACATAACAGCAGCACAGAAACAACATAACAGCAGCACAGAAACAACATAACAGCACAGAGCAAGCAGCACACAGAAACAACATAACAGCACAGAAACAACAGAAACAACATAACAGCACACACTCCAGCAGCAACATAACAGCAGCACAGAAACAACATAACAGCAACACAGAAGCAACATAACAGCAGCACAGAAGCAATATAACAACAGGACAGAGCAACATAACAGCACAGCATAGCAGACAAACAACAGCACAGGCATAACAGCAGCAGCAAACAGCACAGAGCAACATAACAGCAGCACAGAAACAACATAACAACAGCACAGAAGCAACATAACAGCAGCACAGAAACAACATAACAACAGCACAGAAACAACATAACAGGAGCATAGAAGCAACATAACAGCAACACAGAAGCAACATAACAACAGCACAGAAGCAACATAACAGCAGCACAGAAACAACATAACAGCAGCACAGAAACAACATAACAACAGCACAGAAACAACATAACAGCAGCACAGAAGCAACATAACAGCAGCACAGAAACAACATAACAGCAGCACAGAAGCAACATAACAGCAGCACAGAAACAACATAACAACAGCACAGAAACAACATAACAACAGCACAGAAACAACATAACAGCAGCACAGAAACAACATAACAACAGCACAGAAACAACATAACAACAGCACAGAAACAACATAACAGCAGCACAGAAACAACATAACAACAGCACAGAAACAACATAACAGCAACACAGAAGCAACATAACAGCAGCACAGTAACAACAGCACAAAAGCAACACAACACCAGCGGCAGGTCGAGTTCTTGACACTCTGGTCTATCGCTTTAACCGCTTTACCTTCGCGAACTGCTGTTGTTGTTGTTATTGTTGTTGTTGTTGTTGTTCGATAATGCAGCTTCGGTATTAGCTGTGTGTCTTTGTTTGTTCTCGTGTCGCTGTAGTTGTTGTTGTTGTTGTAGTTGTTGTTGTTGTTGTTGTTGTTCGGTAATACAGTCCACTATTTGTCGTGTGATTTTGTTCGTTTGGGTTTTGATGTTGGTTATTGTTGTTGTTGTAGTTGTTGTTGTTGTTGTTGTAGTTGTTGTTGTTGTTGTTGTTCGGTAATACAGTCCACTATTTGTCGTGTGATTTTGTTCGTTTGGGTTTTGATGTTGGTTATTGTTGTTGTTGTAGTTGTTGTTGTTGTTGTAGTTGTTGTTGCTGTTGTTGTTCGGTAATACAGTCCACTATTTGTCGTGTGATTTTGTTCGTTTGGGTTTTGATGTTGGTTATTGTTGTTGTTGTTGTTTGGTAATACAGCTCTATTCTTGGTCGTCTGTTTATGTTTGTTTAGAATGTGTTGTTCTTGTAGTTGTTGTTGTTGTTGTTGTTGTTGTTGTTGTTGTTGTTCGGTAAATTAATTCCATTATTTGTCGTCTATTTTTGTTTGGGTTTTGCTATTACTGTGTTGTTGTTGGTGGTGTGTTGTTGTTGTTGTTGTTGTTGTTGTGAGTACTACAGTGCATTTGTTCTCGCACTGGTTGTATTATTCATGGTGCTGTGATCAAAAGTTGTAGAATTGATTTGGTCCCGCAATTATGACACAATACACACCTTCTTTCTCTCTCACACACACACAGATACGCTCTCTCTCTCTCTCTCTCTCTCTCTCTCTCTCTCTCTCTCTCTTTCTCTCACACACACACACACACACACAAATTACAACAGTGAAGTCATAAATAACAACAAACTTCAGGCTAACTAAGGATAAATGTCCAATTAACCCCTAAACGCCAATGACGTTTTTACCATTTAGATGAGAAAAAAAAACATCGCTAATAATTAATGAAAATTAGTTCCAAATTAGTTCATATAAGGTAAAATATATTCCTTCTCACAAGACGTCGATTACTGTCACAGCCAAACTAAATTAAGTAAGATAGTAATGATGCTATACACTTCACTATGATTATCTATATGATCCTCCATATATACAAACTAAATAGAATATACAACAAAATATATATGAGTTTATATATTCTACGAGATTGACATAAACACACTAAAGAGATGTAGAGTAAATTCGTCTATGTTTTCTACGGGACCTCAAAGAACATTACTGGTGGGAAGAAGTGAGTTTCTTCCTCTGCCGCAAGTTAAAGCTTTATGTAGTTAAGATTAGATCCCTACAAGTTATTTATGGATTATACAATGAATTCCTGATGAGACTAAATGATAGGATGAATAATTGCCTTTTATTTATTTTTTATTTTTATTTTTTTTTTTGTGAGGTGATGAATCGATGTTAATCAATCGAACCACCCCTTACACATTACTCCACCCCCTTACACACTACTCCACCCCCTTACACATTACTCCACCCCCTTACACATTACTCCACCCCCTTACACACTACTCCACCCCCTTACACATTACTCCACCCCCTTACACACTACTCCACCCCCTTACACATTACTCCACCCCCTTATACACTACTCCACCCCTTAGCCCACCCCATAGATTATACTCCACCACCTTCACACACTCTTCCACCCGCTTACCCACCACTTTACACACTACTTCACCCCTTGACCCACCTCCATATACACTACTCCACCCCTTCACCCACCTCCTCACTCACTACTCCACCCCCTCACCCACCACCTCCTCACTCACTACTCCACCCCCTCACCCACTTCCTTATATACTACTCCACCGTACGGCGTCGTTTCCTCTCGGTAATATCTATGATTAATGGTAACTACGACTTCACGTGTTCGCCTGGATGGACTCACACAAACAGACGGACAATGTGGGTCACTCACCCTAAAATCAGACCTGGACTTTGGTACTCTCAAGGGGCAGTCGTACACTCAGACAAAATATGAACTTCCCAGCACTAATAGCTTTTCTGTAAAACCTGAAACACAAACCAATAAAACTATAAATGGATGGAGGCTAATGATTTATTTCGCCTCTCTCTCTCTCTCTCTCTCTCTCTCTCGGCCTTCAATGGCCCCTGGATGTCTATCAGGTTGAGAAACCCAAGCAATGCTGGGTTAGAGATCGGATGAGGTCGGGTGGGGTGGCGGAGGAGGAAGCCCATTTTCTTTGAAGGGGTGACTCATACTACGCGAGGGAGAGGGAATAGTCACGTCGGACCCAGGGGTCTGTGGGGTGGTGGAAGTCCCTCCCACGCCCTTCCTACCAACCCTACCTCCTTCCCCACCACCTTCCTACCTTCAGCTGATGTGGGATACGCCTGTGTCCACTCAGAGGTAAACAAACAGACTCGCTTCCCGCCTTTGTTATCTTCTGGGCTTTCTTGAGTGATTGCTGTAATTGTGCAGATTAGTTTGTTATAAAAGAGTGAGGGATTGTTTCTTTAGCTCAAGGTTGATGTGGGAAGCAGGGGACTGGTTTGTTTGGATTTGTAGAAGTGATGTGATTTCTGTTGTTGTTGGTGGTGGTGGTGGTGATGTGATGATTGTGATGATACTGGTGGTGGTGGTGGTGGTGGTGGTGGTGGTGGTGGTGGTGATACTAATGCTGATGGTGGTAGTAGCAGTTGTGATGGTGGTGATGCTAATGGTGGTGATGCTGGTGATGATTGTGATAGTGATGATGGTGATGATACTAGTGGTGGTGGTGGTGAAACTAATGCTGGTGATGACTATGATGGTCGTGGTGGTAGTCGCAGTTGTGATGGTGGTGATGCTAATAGTGGTGATGCTGGTTGTGGTGGTGTTGCTGTAGTTGCTTGTTTACCGGAGTCCTTATTTCTTTACGAATGTTTCCGTGAATGTGTTTTATCACGATATAATTGGAAGTTTTGAGAAATAGTAATAACTTCGATATATTTCTTCACTTTGCGAATAAATGGACGATCGTGTAGATCAGGGGTTCTCAAACTTTTTTCAACCAAGGATCCCTTATATACCATGACGCATACAAATATTGTCAATAATCAAAGAATAAATCATAGTCCAAAGCATTTGTATTCGTATTTAGAGCCAAGACTTACTTTACCTATGAACAGTTGGAAATCATTAATTATACTCATGTGAGCTCTGAGATGGAATACTGCTGACATATGGTGGGTCGGGTGTTCGGGCATTTCACCTCCTCTTTTCAGTGCAGAAAGACCCATCAAAACACCCTTCCAATAATCATCTTATGAAAAGACCTCCAGTATTCCACAACCCTAAGGACATCTCATCAGTTTTCCTAATCAACGAACCACATTCAACAGTATCACCGCCACGCACTTAACACACAGACAAGCCTTTTTGATAAATCCAAAATCTCATTGTTAACTGAAAATAAAAATCTAGTAGGAATACTCTGAAGAACACAAACATTGGATAAATAATAAGAAATGTCAGTAACTTCCATCAATTGTTTTGTTTTTACAGTAGAGTCGCTGTTACTGACCAACACAACACACCACTTCAACGGGAACACGAAAGGGTAATTATGGTACTATGGCCAATTGTCAACCACATGATAATTTACTACTTAATTTGGGTGTATCTTTTCCCATCACAGTCTTCATAACTCCGTCCTTACATGCATACATCCGATAATTTGTTTTGGCCGCTTATGATAATGAATGTCGTCATCCTTTGTTTATTGTAGAGTACAAGTTTTTAAACAGCCTTAACATATATATGAAAAGAGATTTATATGTAAAATAAAATATAATATATTTCCAATCTCAAGCACGAAGGCCTATCACTGGGTCCCCATACCTGAACGTCAACAGCAAGGGGTCACTAATATAAAAGAATACTCAACTTTTAGTGAAACGTGGATAATTATGTCCGTAGAATAATATATCATCAAAGTAAACCTTTCACAACTTGTTTTCTTTCACAATAGAGTAGTCATTTTATTTTTTAGAATGAAGTTATTTACTCTTCAGACTTCTAATATTCTTATAGTAATGTTCAATGTTCGTGTCTTCAACATCCTGACCATCGTCGAGCGTCAACTAAAAACAATAAATTCTTGGAAGGAACCACAATACGAAACATTAATTCATAATCTACAAACAACATCACTCTCTAGGTATTCATCATCCCCTTGATGTCAAAATAAATGGAAAGCAACAACCAGTAAACAAACTAACATAACGTACTTTTCGTTTTTCTTCCCAAGAATAAACACTAAAGATTAAAACACAATAGAAAAAATAAATAAAAAACATGACGCAGAACGGCCTTTAAACACTAAGCACCATTCAACGGCAAAACCTGTTCAGTAATACGATAAGTCTTTCCTGGTACGATCCACAAGTAGGTCTGGGGAGTACCGCGCGATATATCTATTTTGATAAGTAAATAAACACACACGACAACACTTTTTCTCTTGGTGTAAAAGTTGTTGTTGTCAACATGTTCGTCTTCTTGGTTAAATTCTACCGAAGGATAAATGGATGGTGGTGATAACAGTCGTTGTTTGATTAAATGTAATAGTGCATGTAATAGTAGTAGTAGTGTAATGGTCAGCATGCTCGCCTCGCAAGCGAGCGGACCCGGGTTCGATCCCCGGGCAGGGTGAAACTATGGACAGGTTTCTTTACGCCATTTGCCTCTGTCTACCCAGCAGTAATTGGGGACCTGGATGTTAATCGATTTGCTGATCGTGTTCCAGGGTAATGATTAGCCAGTGCAGTTGGCGAGTTGTCCGGTTTTCTCGGACTATTCCTTGACACTGGGTCATGCAACTCGTTAACTTAGGGTGTGGTTGTTGTGTTGGCGACAGCTTCTACACCTTAAACAAATTCACGCCAAGGTGGCCCTAGGGCCGGCCATCCTCGTTACACGAGGGGCAACCATTATTATTTAGTAGTAGTACATATGCAAGGAAAATGTGGCAGCGTGAAGAGAAGACAGACAATGTGGCAGAACGGGACTCTTCATGATCTCCTACGCGAGGAAAGAACACTGCAGAAGAGACAAAAATTTACAGAAGACGGAAAGCAAGTCAGTGAGGATGTTGCTAGAAACAGAGAGGTCTTACAGCAACTGAAGGAAAAACATCCCCCAGCAAGTGCAGAGGAAGGCATTAGGTTCCAGGGTGGCTAATATCCCTCAAAACTCTGTCATATTCGAGAAAATAACAGGAGGGATGGTGTGGACAAAGGGCACTGAAGACACAGGAAGGGGCAGGCCCTTCAGACCTGGATGCATCCGGGTGGAGAGTCATCATCAGCACTAACAAATTTGGCGACGCAGCCAGTGATCTCTGCAATGCCACCGCCGCCCTTGCAAGAAACCTAGCATCCTCTTGCTGCCATCACCGACAAGCTCTGACTGCCTGCCGCCTCATCTCCCTGGATAGAAATCCAAGATGTAGGCCGAAGGGAGAGGGAAATGCTGAGACAGATCATTAGAAAATGCATAACGCAGGTGGTTAATGATGATGTCAGGGCAGCTGCAGGGAACCTACAGGTATGTGCTAAGGAATCCGACAGACCTCTATATAATAAGTTTCAAGGCCCAGAGAGGAGATACAACCATACAGTCAACTGAAGGAACAACACAGAGGGACCCAGTCGCCATGGCAATGTACGCAATAGGCCTATCCGTGCTCCAACACACAATAAAGTATGAAACAAGCAAGTTGCATATGCTGATGACCTTACATGAGCAGGAAAAGTTGATGACATCATAAAGAAGTGGACCTGGTAACACCACATGATCCACAAATAGGGTACCACCCAAACGCCAGTATGTCCTTCCTCATTGTGAAACCAGAATACCATGACTGCGCTACAGAGGTGTTCAACGGAAGCGAGTTAAAAATAACAAAGGACTGTCACAGACACATAGATGCAGTAATCGGCACAAATGACTTCAAGACCGAGTACGTAACGGGAAAGGTAAATGAGTGGGTGTAGGAAATCCAAGCTCTGGCTGATATTGATAAAACAGAGCAACATGCGGCTTTTGCGGCATTCACCCATGGAGTCAAGCATCGCTGGAATTACCTGATGCGCACTATCTCCGATATCGGACCCCTCATCCACCCTCAAGAAGTAGTCATCAGGGTCGCTTTCATTCCAGCACTAGTGAAGAGCCTTCACTTAACCCCAGCAGAAAGGTCCCTCCTTGCACTACCACCGAGACTGGGAGGAATGGGAATGACTAATCCAGAGGAGCTTGCTGCCACCGAACATTAGAACTCTAGCAAGCTCACGGCGGCCCTCACTGAGCACACAGTAGCTCAGAATGCAACAAATGAGGTGGATATCAACGAATTAAACAAGATTTGATGCTCCATTACGACGGAACGGCAGCACACCCAAACTGTTAAACTTAAACAACCGATGCAACACTTGTCAGAGAACTTGAAGAATGTAGCTATAGCGCAGATGGGCGCCTAGAACTGGCAAACAACTTTACCGACAAGAGCAAAAGGCTTCAGCCTTAACAAGCAAGAATTTACGAATGCCATTGCTCTAAGGTGTGGTTGGTCAAGAGAAGGTTTGCCCGCCCAATGCGTGTGTGGCTCACCCTACGACATTGACCGCGCCATGGTGTGCAAGAAGGGGGGGCTTCGTGTGCATGAGGCATGACGAAGTAAGGGACCTCACAGCAAATCGACTGAAAGAAATCTGCCAAGAGGTCACGGTGGAACCGACCCCTCCTTCTATTGGACGGTGAGAATCTCCATCACAAGACTTCCAACGCATCCAACGATGCCCGTGTGGACGTCAGCGCTCGAGGATTCTGGACGCGGGGACAGCGAGCCTTCTTTAACGTTAGGATATTCGACCCCATGGCTGCATGTCACCGTAACCTAGCTCTCGAGGCTGCACACAAGAGGAACGAGAATGCTAAGAACAGGGCGTACGAGGAGAGAATTCAGTGTGGACCAAGGCAGCTTCACTCCTCTGTTGTTCTCAACCTCTGGCGGGATGGGACCAAGTGCAAGATGCTTCTTACGCAAGACTCGCTGAGGTGTTATCTGAACAGAAGCAGCAGCCCAGAAGTTACGTTGCAGCCTGGCTGAGATGTCGACTGTCCTTCTTTCTGCTTAGGTCTGCATTGCTTTGCCTAAGGGGAACGAGATCTTCGGCCCCAAAGCCGACAACAGTAGCAGATACCAACTATGAGAGGCAACAGTCACTGATTGCAGCAGAGATCTGCAGCATACCTAAACATAGCTAGGGTAGCTACTTTTGTATTAGGATATTTAGTATTAAGGTAATAAAATGGGAGGCTGGAGGCCACTTTAAAAACAAGTAGTAGTAGTAATTAGGAGTGGTAGTAGAAATTAATATTAGTAGCATATAGTTATAGTAGTAGTAGTAGTAGTAGTAGTAGTAGTAGTAGTAGTAGTAGTAGTAGTAGTAGTCGTAATTAAAGTAATGCTGACAATCACAGCAACAGTAGAACTAGAGTTATTATAATAAAAATATATAATAAAGACAACAAAAATGAAATAAATTACTTTAATAATTACTAGAAAAAAGTATGACAACGACTTTAATAAAACAAATACAATAACAATGAATACAGTAATAGATATAACAGCAATTAGAAGAAAAATAACAGAAATTAACAACAAACAAAAATAACAAATAAGTAAATAATAACCTATACAACATATAGAGCATATTCCTATAGACGACTCCAAAAAACATGGTTTATTTGGCAAAAAGGTACCTCGCGTCCAACCTCTGACAGACGTTCGATAATCTATTTTGGAACTTATTCTTAGAGTACGGAAGGGCGGAAATTAACCTCCTGTTGCCCGAGGTGCGAGAACTGAGATCAGGGACATTCATTTTCTCTCTCTCTCTCTCTCTCTCTCTCTCTCTCTTCTATAAACGGGAAAAAAGTCGGTTCTGAGCCACACAGTCTACGATCAGGGTTTCCAATACGATTCCTCGGTTATATTAGTGGTGGAAACCCGTTCGATGTAAATTGTGAACCAGTGATTACATATGATTTCGGAGCCATATGTGATCTGTGAACCACAAGTCACTGCGAACCATTGTTACATGAACCATTGTTATAAAAGCCAAATTTATATGAACCCCACAGTACAAACGGTTGACTAACAGTATATGAACCGTGTGACACTCAAGTGAATCAATTAGCAGTGAACTATATGTTATGGACCAGTTCTATGAGAGAAATTGTCTCATACATGACACCAAACATTTAGACACTAACATGAGAACCACCGTCTAATAAATTCTAAAAGCCCAATTGAACCATCGTCAAATGAACGCTACTGTACATGAACCACTGTCACATATCGTCCAATGACGTGAGTAAATGTCATATGTAACTCATGTGAATCATAAACATACATTAATCAGTGATGTTATATGAGTTACTATCAAAGGTTAACCAATCTAGAGGCATACAAACTACTGTCAAATATTGGTCCTTATTAGGTGAACTACTGCCAGGCAGAGATGAGCCAACATGAACCACGGGTGAGAGCAACGGGACCAAGTGTTCCTGGTAAATGCTATACAGTTGTTGGTTTAGTGAAGTTAATTGAAGAAAAAATCGTCTAGTATATATTTTGTTCACTGTCTGTGCTAAAACTCTGGATAAATACAGAAAAACACGGAATTACACAACACACAGATGTTCAGTAGATGCAAAGAACTTTCTGAATTTCTTCATATCTGTATTAAAAGAACGTCATATATAAAAAAAAATAATATTTATGGGACATAAAGGAACACTTCGACTGTTCTGTTTCATCATCGATCGCGCTTGAACAAATCAATCGCTATAAATCATTATGGTGTTCAAACCGCAAGTTCGCCTGACTCATCGGTCAGCTGTCAGTTCTAATAGCATTCTATCTACATCAGTGTTTTAATCACCCTATCACCACTACTCTAGACCTTTACTTTAGCCGGAACGAAATGCTGAAATGGTCTAACTAGGCTGTGAATATAAACTTGTAGATGAAACCCGAAGATACAATATCCAGCGGATGTGATGTTGAATATATCCGTGCACTACGTAACAACAGGAGTACAGTCAAGGGGTTTACAATCGATGTCAGATCTTTGTTTACGTTTTCAAAGTCGTCCAATGACGTAGGCGCGTTCGAGCTGCACCCTAAAAATCGAAGGCTTTCCTCCATTTACGCTTGACTACAAATGTGGGATCGGAAAGTTTATGCACGCTTTCGGACACGGCGAGTTTGCATGCGTGAAATGGTCTTCAAGGAAATACTTAGATAATGTCATACGGAGATAAACATGAGAACTATTTTCTACACCAGTCATGTTTACAACACTTTTTTGTTGTGGAATGTCTTTGAGGCGATGTTGTGCACAATTCACTGTATTGTAGAAAAACACGAAATACAGGAAGCAAAGCGCTGTGATCAAGCACACTCCTGACCCTCTACACGTCGCCAGAATCAAAAAGTACCTACTGATTCCTCTTCTATCTCTCCCCTTGACTAGCCCGGCACCTCGAAGAAACACCTCCCACGTCTTGACTCTACTCTCTCCTTTCCCTTACGCTGATCGTCGTCGAATTGCACAGCTTAACAATTACTAACAAACAACTGACAATCCAAGTCGACACGGTATTGTTTCAGAGCCAGAGATCCCACTCGGAGCTGGCCGGCGCGACGTGTACCTCACAGCTGATTCTCTCTTCAGCGGTTAGTAGCCACAACCTCTGAATAAAATCCCACAAACCCTGGAGCAGGGCGGCCGCTAACGCTGACGGGGTACTCACCCTCGGACAGGCGGGCGCGGGTTTCAGCGATGAGTGTACAAGAGGGTGGTTACAGCGTGCCACGTGCAGTTCAAGTGTGAGATGGTTGTGGTGGGACGCAGGGCCGGTGCACGCCTCCACTCCACACGCTCTCAACTGCCGTGCCAGGCGAGCTCGATAGCGGGCGATGGTGGCGGAGCCAGACGGCACCGCTCCCAACCACGTATTGATTGAAGCCTTCCCGCACCGCTCGGACGCGCTGCTCCTGACCTGGTCCGCCCAGCCCGCCTACAGCTACCTCACCTGACCCTGCTCACACCTCCCCACCTGGACACACCCACCTTCAGCCCCAACACCAGCCACGCCACCCGCACATCTGTCCTCCCAACCCCGTCGCTGCCAGCCAACACAGCTACCCGACAACCACCGGTATCCCTCATACACTACTTCAAGACCTCACTGCAACAGCTTGTGCATCGACGATATAAAGTGCGAGAAGGTTGTGTGCAATACGTCCCGCTGATTTCTCGATACAACACACACACACACACACACACACACACACACACACACACACACACTTTAAGATTCTTTTGAAGCTGTTCCACCTTTTTGCAATGTCACCTTCATCTAACAAAGTTTTTGTTTTTAATGCTAAGCTTCCCAGCACAGAAATAGTCGTTAAAGTTGGGTGCCTAAGGAGTCCCTACATCAATTTATCTAAATTTACGACAACTGACCCGCCCTAATATCTAAAAAAAAAAAACGTTAGATAAACATTATTATCAACTAAATGCAATTGCTTGCATTATGTTGCCAATAAAATCAGTAATTTTGTAGGAACACATTTCCTCGTCCCTCCAACCTTCTGCTGATGGGAGAAAAAACCTACACACCTGAAACTATCAAACACTGTTAATAATCTCCCCCTGTGTAAAAAAAACGATAGAAATGAAGTAATAAACAAAAACCAACAAACAAAATTGGCCGAAGAGATTAAAGCACTGTGATAACAAGACTCTTAGTCATAACTATGGAAGATCAAATGCAAATTCGGATGTCAAGCATCGCTCACCTCTTACTGGAGCTATAATATATATTCAGTATTTATGTAATTAAATCGACTTTGTTTTTATCGGCAGATAAAACGTGAGCGAGCCTATCAAAAAGACGGTGAGTCATATTATCTCTACTAGTGAGTGACACACCTCCAAATGGTCACCGTTACCTTAACTTTAGTAAACAATTGTTATTAATGTTTCATCTTCTCACGTGTATGTCAGCGTCCTCACCTCCCCTCAACAACACTGGTACAGACTCTGAACAAGTTAACATGAAAAGAGCAGGATTATTTTTTTTTGCAATTAATACATTTCTATTGATATCTGTGAGGCGTGCCCAGAGGTACAGTATCTGTGAGGTGTGGCCAGAAGTACAGTATCTGTGAGGCGTGCCCAGAGGTACAGTATCTGTGAGGCGTGCCCAGAAGTACAGTATCTGTGAGGCGTGCCCAGAGGTACAGTATCTGTGAGGCGTGCCCAGAGGTACACAGTCTGTGAGGCGTGCCCAGAGGTACAGTATCTGTGAGGTGTGCCCAAGTACGCTGTATGAGGCGTGCCCAGACAGTGCAGGCGTGCCCAGAAGTACAGTATCTGAGGCGTGCCCAGAGGTACAGTATCTGTGAAGGTACGTGTGAGGCGTGCCCAGAGGTACAGTATCTGTGAGGCGTGCCCAGAGGTACAGTATCTGTGAGGCGTGCCCAGAGGTACAGTATCTGTGAGGTGTGCCCAGAGGTACAGTATCTGTGAGGCGTGCCCAGAGGTACAGTCTGTGAGGCGTGCCCAGAGGTACAGTCTGTGAGGCGTGTGATACCTGCTATAATGGGACAAATACATCTTACAATAGTATTAATGTAATCATAGACCCGTTCTTATCTGACTGTACCGACTTTACGAGCTGAAAATTTCAAGTTAATATGTTTCTTCCATGTACAAATCTATCAATCACTTGCTTGACAATAATTAAATAATTATTTCCAGTTCCGGAATAATCAGAGATACAACTTAAGGCGCCCAGAGCTACTAAGACCACCCCCCATGCGCTCCTCTCAGTCCAAGACCTCCATAAAATATCACGATGTGAAGGTGTGGAACAACTTACCCCCACCCATCCGAGCAAAGACTACGCTCCCTTCCTTTAAATCATCTCTTAAAAAATATCTATTGTTTAAGTATTAATATTTCTTGTAATATCTACTATATTTACAGTACCTGCTTTTATTGTACCATCAAAACCGTTTTATCGAAAATTTTCATGTAAATAGATAAGAAATTACCACTGCAATAAATATATTTGCCAACTAGGCATAATTCTGACAGCTCTGTCCTCTTGTTCAACCTTAATACAATAAGTGTTTTCATAATACTTCCTCGAGATAAATGTATAGTATATATCAGGTGCCTACAGCAGAGCTCAGGTTCTCAACTGGCTCAGCCATGTTAATATTGTTATTACTGTCCACTCTGTATCTGTGTTTTTCTGGCTCTATAAACTGTTTCAATTCAATTCAACACCGATTTGTTTTACTCTCCCATCAGACTTATTGACCAAAATGTAAATTCGGAACATTTCGTATTTCTTGTAAAGGTCTGCAACTCTTATTTGTCTTATGGAAATCAAATGTCTTCTTCCTACTCGAATTGACATTTCTCAACGTTTTCACCACTATAGCAAGAATTTTTACAAACATTAAATTACTTTTTCCAAGATATTTCCCCAATTGGCAAAAACTTCAGTTATCAAAAAATCTTCCCTTCTCTTCCTAGATCATTTGTTTACGATACATTTGTCAATTTTCTAAAACAAATACAGTTTCATATAAAGTCGAAGAAATTTCAACAAAATTATAAAGATCTATCAGTTGATTTTGAGCCGATAGGACCACATTTGGGCATTTGACAGAAAACCAAATATTTTCCCCGGACACACACACACACACACACACACACACTTATCCCACTGCACACCACACATAATAACACTGATAGATACATTAGGCATACAGTAAAAAAAATACATAAAACATTTAATAGGGCGTTATTTTGGGGACCTGATTACTGTACGTGATTGGTCGCCTCAACTTGACTAAGAGAGTGTGGAAACTGTCCGTATAATGATGCGTTTAAACCATTCACAATATTGATATAAAATTGAACACGAAGCTGATGAAATGATATACGATAGAAATAATTTGAAAAATCTATTAAAAAAAATGTATATTAACATGTGAAGTTAAAAACTATTGTGGGTAATTTGTGAGAAAAATGCTTTCAACACTTGAGATAATGCTGCAAGACTGATGGTATTAATATGTCTGGAGGTAATAATAGTAACTAGTTCACTAAAACATGATAGACACAGACATATATTATCGCGATAACACCAAATAATATTACACTCATTACTACTTCATAAATGTGACATTATTTATGTATCACAATGAAAAATAACTCCGTGTTGAGAGACAGACAGACAGAGATTGTGAGTGAAAGGGCTTGATATGTATCTCTACTGGTTATTTAACGTCTAATCTGATTCACTGATCCAGACGATTAGTCTGAAACATTAATCTGAATCACAAGTCTGATAACTAGTCTAAGTAAGTCCTAACAAATCGTTTGAACCGGATTTCCGAGCCACTAGTTTGAAACCCCCATTAGAAACATTAGTTCAAATCACTAGAGTATATGTTGAGCCCAAAGATAAAAAAACAACCACAACGCGTTGTGGTTGTTTGGAAAATAACCAGAAAGCAAAATTTTGCTATAGGTTAGAATAAGTTTGTTTGGGTTAATTTGCGTTTGCGTTAGATTAGGTTTGGTTAGATTTAATTTGGTTTGGTTCATTTATTTTAGGTTTGGATAGATTAGGTTATGTTGGATCAGGTTTGGTAAGGTTAGGTTACATTAGGTTTGGGTAAAACCCAAGACGCAAAATTTCGCTTTCTGGTTATTTTGAAAACGTCCACAAAGCGTTTTGGTTGTTTTACGGTTTTTGAGCCTAACATATACACCAAAACAATTTTCTCAAAGTGATTTTCAGGAGGGACAATTACCCATAAACCTTCCCTCATTGTATTCGTGACAGAACGAGCGATAAAGTAAACAAATTTCTGAACTTATATAAACATGTTTCAAGTGTTTGCTGGGCTTGTAATAAATGCAGGCCACTTGTGACCACTCACTGTAGGAATGTTATATTTACCATGAACTTGATTGCAATATTTTCCGAAGCTACCATGACACACCACTATCAAAAGTAGGTTAACGTTATAAGCTCACAACCATGTGTATCACACACACACACACGCACACAGTTTTCGTCTTCATTCTGGACATTTTCCTCGTGAAGAGAGAGTGTGTGAGGTCCTCCAGAACTTTCAATCTCGCGGCCTTTTTCCTTTATTGCATTCCCAGCGGTTGCAATAGACACGTTGCAATGGTCTTGACGACTTTAAGATGGGCACATTGAGGGGTCACAAGTCCGCAAGGCCAATATGATTAAATATTCATCAGTTTTCCCACTGACGACGATGGTATGGAGACTTCAGCATAATGCGCAGATGATCTCCAACACAACCTAGTTTCTCAGAGCTCGTGCAATAATGTTTTCCTCGGTAACTAAAGATGTGGGAACTCACCCTTCACTAAAGATGGTTCCTCAAAATAACACATAATGACGATGTGAGAATGTAATAAATCTGTTCCATTCAAGCAATAAGGCAATGACTGTTGCAGAGATAGCTTCTAAATTGCAATGAGACTCTACAGCACATGTACTGTATGTGTTGTTCCGTCCCTGTTTAGGATTAAAAAAAATGACGAACGAATCTTTTGAGTATCCAGGTACACACATCTCGTCGAACCTGGATCAGAAACACATCAAGGGTTTCAATTCTACGCAGATGCCAGATGTATAAGCAGAAACTGTTTGTTGATACGTTTCGACGACATTCAGTTGTTGTCGTTTTAGGTGAAATACGGCTTAATGGCGTATCCTCCTAACGAAATCAGTTTAGGGTAATAGAGGTGAGCCTTAAGGCGGATTTTTAATGAATTACTTGCGACGAATTTTGAAAGAGACTAATTGCAAATTCGTCCTCTTATAAGACGTAATCAATGTGCCCGACCTTAAACGAACCAAGTTTAAATATTCTCATATTATAAAAAATGGGAAAAATCATTGACGCAGGAACCAGTTTTTGAACAACTTTCCGCTTCATCGAAATTGTAGACCCTTAACCCGCGACTCTCCCTCCAGCCCGAACCCATTTCTCAAAAATAATTCGCAATATGTAATCTATTTATTTCGTGCGTTGGGGTTAAATATAGAGCAAAATTTCCACCCCCCCTTGTTATAACGAGCTGGTGTTTCAACTTCACTGACCATAAAACAAAAAAACAAAAAAGAGAAAATGAAATGAAGAAAAATGACACTAAATGAAATATAACAAAATGGTACAGTATTAACGAAAGCAGAGGGAGGATGACAACATCTGAGTTTGGTGAAGTTACGATTTGTGTGAAAATATACAAACCAAAATAGAAGTAAACAAATGAACTCCATTAGTATTTATATTACACCAAATTATATAGAGTGACATTAAATAAATGTTTAGGGAAGAATTTATTGCTCACTGGATTTTTTGTTTTTTTTAACATTTACTAACAAAGCTAAACTTTTTCTTGAGTTCGCCGCTAAAATTGGTGTTTTTTTTCTGCAAAAATTCTCTTCGGTGTAAAAATATAAAAATTATGTCTTTTCGCTATTGATTTATAATGAAACGGTCAGATCTTAATTATTTTTATCTTTCATATGTAAGGACAAAACTGATTTTAAAAATATTACTATTTTCTATTGAAGGATACTTAAATAATTATATCTTAAGAATTAGAAAAGTTACCAGAATGATGTTTGTAGCGATACATTCAGAAAATACTACGTTTTATTCGTAAAAGTATTTAACTCCTTCAGTACAATGACTTAACCCCGTGAGTACGATGACTTAACCACTTGAGCACGATGACTTAACCACTTAAGCCCGATGACTTAACCACTTGAGCACATGACTTAACCACTTGAGCAGGATGACTTAACCACTTGAGCACGATGACTTAACCACTTGAGCACGATAACTTAACCACTTGAGCACGATGACTTAACCCCTTCAGAATCTTGGTTCTGTACGACTTATCTACGTATTGATAGCTGTTCAAATCAACAATCATGCATCACAGAATACATTTTGATGCACTGTAAACTCTGTATATACTGTACTAAGGCACGTGTTAAAGCATTCTAAAGCTCAAAGGATTACAGGATTGCAGGATTTCGTGGATTAGGATACTCTTGCCGGTCCTCCGTTGGGTCGTGAAGGTCCCCCACGGATATAAACACTACCGGCCTCCCGTTACTCAGATGCCCGCACCTCATGACACTACCTAGTACAGGTGTGTGAGGGAAGCTTCTAACACAGGTGCGAGCGTCAGGTGACAAGCAAGAGGTTGGGGACGGGGAGGACGATGAGAGAGGGTGGGGACGCAAGAGGACTGCAATGGCGGTGCGAAGGGAGGAGGACTTGTGCGGTGGTGAGGCATTTAGGTGATCAGGGGAGAGGGTGGGGAGGGGAATCAGGGAAGAGGGTGGAGATGTGGAGGAGGATCAGGGGTGAGGATGAGGAGGAGGATCAGGGGAGAGGGTGGGGAGGGGAATCAGGGAAGAGGGTGGAGATGTGGAGGAGGATCAGGGGTGAGGATGAGGAGGAGGATCAGGGGAGACGGTGGGGATGGGGAGGTGGAAAAGTAGGAGAGGGGACTAAAAGTGGAGAGTATTTGAGCGGTACTATCATCTAGGGGTGACAGGGGTGACAGGGGGGAGGGGAGGGGAGAGAGACTTTAGACCTTTGTCAGGTTTCCCAACACTTAACACCCCCCTCAACTGTGCCGGCGACAACTGAACGCAGCAGACAATACAGATATAGATTTTTTTTTTATTTATTTTTTACGGGAATTAGCCCACCCGGGCACAGGTCACTGACCCACATAGGGGCCTGGGGGGCGAAAAATGTAATAATAATTGAGACCATGCAATTGTGTGTACAGTAAATGAGGCAGAAAGTCAGATCAGCAACCTGGGACTTGGTCACAATTTTCGTGATGCCATATGGCAGCAGGGTCTACCATTAGACAACACATTATGCCTCCAATATCTTCCTAGGCGGCAGTACCTCCCTGTTTGGTAGCTGCCTACTACCGTAGATAGATAGATAGATAGATAGATAGATAGAAAGATAGATAGATAGATAGATAGATAGATAGATAGATAGATAGATAGACAGACAGACAGACAGACAGACAGACTAAGAGATGAATGCGAAGGTGGGAGGGACAGACAGACAGACAGACAGACAGACAGACACAGCAGACAGACAGATGACAGACAGGTATTTAGACAGACAGAACGGTCAAAGACAGACAGACAGACAGAACGCATGACAGACAGACAGACAGCATAGACAGAGACTAGGATGCTAGACAGACAGACAGACAGAGACAGACAGATAGATAGATAGATAGATAGATAGATAGATAGATAGATAGATAGATAGATAGATAGATAGATAGATAGATAGACAGACATTCAGTAAAATCGCTATATAACTTAACGTTGACTAGGCAGGGCACATAAACACTGCAAGTATACAGCATACATAGACTGTAGGTATATAAACGATGTATACAGTACATAGGCAGTACGACGACACACAAAAAAAATATAGTGAACATCGATTCGAGGAAGGTTAGCGGACAAAGCCATAATCTGCTTATTTCCAGTTATGTTATGCAGAATTATGCATCAACACGGGGGTATTATTCATTACTATACAGCTTAATGCTCCTATGTACAGTATTTTATCGCAAACCGCATGTCATTTACAGCGACGTATTTGATTTCTTGATGACATGCTAAAAATGAGGCGATGTGTTCAACTTTTGGGTGATGAAAATATTGTTCGTTTAAAATTCAGATGAAAGAGGGAAAGAGAGAGAATATTCATTTGGTTTGTGGAGAATTAGGATGAGAGAGAAAGTAATGGGGACATGGAGATAACGTAATACACATACAGACAAACAAAACAAACGAACAGACACAGACAAACAGACAGATACAGACAGACAGATACAGTGACAGACAGATTGCGACACATTTGCAGATAATGAGAAAATATTGACCGAAATAATTCTCTGAACCTCAATATCACCCCATACACAATTAAGTAAATATGTAGAACTGTAGACTCTCTCTCTCTCTCTCTCTCTCTCTCTCAACAGTACATGTCGTTCACTGTTAATGGTCTCACACACATACACTCTCCGATAAAGTATTTCATCTTCGCTGTGTGTTCAGTGATAACACGAATAATACTATACTTCATCATGATATCTTTATAAGAGTGATTTAAACTACCATGAACAGCAATAATCGTGCACCTGGCAGTAACTCACCCAGAACGCTGTATGAACACACTTATGGACTAACCACCACGCAGCATATATTGTGGGTGAGTGAGTAAAAAGTTAATCGGTCAATCAGTCAATTGGAATTGATGTAACATAATTACTAAACGATTATATCATTAGATCCAAGAACATATTCCATAAACTTGATACAACTCAATCGGGTATATAACAACGGAGCACTTAGCTTGCCTTTTATTCACATTATCTTTCAGACGAAAGCTCAAGGTGCTCCTGTTGTTTCCTTTTCCCAAAAAGTATCTTTATCAAGATTTATCTTATCCAGACAAGCTTTTCATTGTGGGATTTACATGAAATATATATATATATATATATATATATATATATATATATATATATATATACATATATATATATATATATACATATGTGTGTGTGTGTGCAAGTAAATCACTGTAGGTATAAATCACGAGGTGCTTCCACACCTTCAGGGGTGAGTACAGACTGTACCTGTTCTGAAGATGGGGGGACTTACATGAAAGCGCTTTCTGGGAATCCTGTGTTTCTTTTTCCCCTTGTGTATATATATATATATATATATATATATATATATATATATATGGACGATGGAGTGACAATAGTTATTATCATTAGGAAGAAGAATCCAAAAGCTTTATGGACAAGGAATGTTTTGACGCAATCTGGCGAAAAATTTAATTTCAGTCTAAGAAGAAAACCAATATTGAGATCCCAAAATTCTATATCGGACTGTACCCACCTTATTCATGGTGTGTGTGTGTGTATTATGTGGAAATTAATAGGATTAAAGCTACCAGTACGTGCGATAAGACTGGGAATCTTTCAGAAAGTAAACATATACTGTATGTTAAGACTCTATAACATAAGTGGATAAGAGAAGGTAAATACTCTTGAACGTCGTTGTAAGAAAAACTTAAATATTATTGTACTTTTAGAAATATATAAAGTATGTAATAAAAATGAAGAGCAGAATTTAAGACATAAACAGAACTTATAATAACTGTAACAATGAGACAATTAAAGAAAAGGTTTGTGTATCATAAATTAAATAAATCTACACATGTATAAAACAATAGAATCCAACAAATGATATTAATTGCCTGTCATCAGTGATCCAAATTTCATTATAAAAAACTAACAAATAATCCAGTGATTTTAAAGACTTAACATACAGTGTATTGATCGAGACATACATTCCTTATTTTCCTAGAAAGTAAAAATTATCTGTCTAGACGATGACGTCATCGACTCAGAGGCGCCCATCTTCAAGTTTCCACCTAATGGGGTCGCCCCCTCTATCTCCTGATCCATACCCACCCCCACCCCTCCTACCCCCAACATTCTTTAACCCTATCCCCAACCCCTCTCATCTCTCTGCTTACACACAGTCCCTTCTCCCCTCCTCCGCCTTCCTCTGTTGACTTACTTCAGTTACATGAGGCAATGCGGGGGAGGAATGTTTACATCGTGACATCATATATGTCAGAGTGAGTTACGTGCTTATAGACTTACAGGGATGTAAAAAAACGGGACAGTGATCAGGAGAGAGGAGGGGGAGAGACGATAGGGGAGAGGAAAAGAGACTGAAGAAGAAAAGTAAAAGAGAGAAGGAAATGAAAGGCAGGAAAAATAAATAAAACAAAATACAGATGAGAAATAATAGCAAAAGGAGAAAGAGGCGGATAAAGTGAAAGAAAAGAAAAGAGAAGAGAGAGAGAGAGAGAGAGAGTAACATACAAAACCCTATTCTTCTTTCTGCACACACACACACACACACACACAACTTTCTTGAGTACTGATAACTGACACGCCGTCACTCTCCTCCTCCCTGCTACTGCCACTCCCCTCCCTGTTACTGTCACTCACCTCCCTGCTACACGGTCACTCACCTCCCTGCTACACGGTCACTCACCTCCCTGCTACACGGTCACTCACCTCCCTGCTACACGGTCACTCACCTCCCTGCTACACGGTCACTCACCCTCCCTGCTACACGAATACCCTCCCTGTTGGCTGTCACTCACCTCCCTGCCACGAGGTCACTCACCCCTGCTGGGAGATATCACTCACCTCCCTGTTACATTTGTCACTCACCTCCTGTTACACGAATACCACCTCCTGTTATCGAAAACACTCACCTCCCTGCTACACGGTCACTCACCTCCCTGCTACACGGTCACTCACCTCCTTGTTACACGTCACTCTCCTCCCCCGGGGCCGCCTCGCTTGTAACTCAAAGACACAAAGGCAACAGGAACGCAAACGTGAGTCCCTCGTGAGGGTTGGTCACTGGAGCCTTTTGCCCATACGTGATTGGTCTAACAGAGGAGGGAGGGAAGGAAGGTGACAAGGAGGGAAAGAAGGAGGGAGGGAGAGAAGGTGACAGAGAGGGATGGAAGGTAACAGAGAAGGAGGTAGGGAAGGTGACAGGGAGGGAAAGGAGGGAGGGAGGGAAGGACATGGAGGGGAGATAAGGAGACTAGGTGGGACAGTGAGGGAAAAGAAGGGAAGGAGGAAGGTCACAGAGAGGGGAGGGAGGGAGGGAGACAGAGAGGGGAGGTGGGGGGGGAAGAAAACAGAGAGAGAGAGGGGAGGGAGGGTGGACAGGGAGAGGGAAGGAGGGAGACAGAGAGGGGAGGGGAGAGGGGAAGGTGACAGAGAGGGTGGGGAAGGAAAGTGATAGAGAGGAGAGAGTGAGGGGTGACAGAGGGAGGAGGAGGGTGACAGAGAGGGAGGGAGGGAAGGCAACAGATGGAAGGAGGGAGGTAGAATAGAGAGGGTGGAGGGGGAGGGGAGGAGAAAGGCACAGATGAGGGAGGGAGGGGTGACAGAGAGGGAGGGGAGGGAAGGTGACAGAGAGAGGAGGGGGAGGGGACAGAGAGGGAGGAAGGAGGTGACAGGAGAGGGGAGGGAGGGAGGGAAGGTGACAGAGAGAGGGAAGGGAAGGTGACAGAGAGAGGAGGGGAGGTGACAGAGAGAGGAGGGGAGGTGACAGAGAGGGAGGGAGGGAAGGTAACAGAGAGGGGGGAGGGAAGGTGACAGAGAGGGAGGGAGGGAAAGTGTCAAAGTGGGATGGAGAAGCAGAAGGAAAGAGGGAGGGAGGAGAGGTAATAGATAAAGAGATAGGGAGAGACGTGTTATGGTGTGAGTGAGTGAGAGAAGAGAGGGGTGCAGGCGTGTCGACTGAGGCCTCTGGCGTGTTGGGAAGGAAAATAAAATAAAAGGGGTTGGACGATTTTCCACTTATGAAGAACACATCATCTTTATCTACTAAACTGTTGCCTGTGGTCGTATCCTCCAGCACGTCTCCTTTGCGCATTTCTCAGCTTGAATCGGTAAATGTGTGATAGTGATATTTTAGCTCATCACAAACCTAAAGCCTCGTAGGACAGTTTGATTCATTACAAAGTTATTATTAAATTCTCTGTCTGTCTGTCTTAACTGCTGATCCATTTTCAGGTCACTTTACATACATACACCATCATGTATCATTTGTATGGCGAGTTGGTTCCTCTCTGGCCCACCAACGAGGCTATGGGTTGGCACCTGCCTCATTTTTACCAGTTCATGATCAGCCTTACCCAGTGACTCCTATTTGGCTGTATCATCTGTATACATGTGTGTGTGTGTGTCAGTTACACAAACGTTTCCTTCCAAAGGTTCGCTCTGACAGCAGAGAAAGGCTTATATTACGGCATTAATTAATTTTATTTTGTGGAGCTTGATAAAAAAACATTTATTTATAGCCAATTGACACCACCAAGCATATAGTATCACCTGGTCAGGTTCTGTTTAATGTCACTTGACCAATATTTTTATAAGATTATATAGAATTTCATCAGAAATTCTTTATTATTAGACATAACGAGGTAGTGGGTAGTAGGCGGCTATCAAACAGGGAGGTACTACCGCCTGGAAAGATATTGGAGGCATAATGTGTTGTCTAATGGTAGACCCTGCTGCCTTATGGCATCACGAAAATTGTGACCAAGTCCCAGGTTGGTGACCTGACTTTCTGCCTCAATTGCTTCTTTTACTGTCGACAGTACAACATACATATTAAATGTCGTTTCTCACTCAATTAATTTTTTTATTATTGTATTATTATGGATATTATTTTTATTATTATTACTATCATTTTATTTATTATAATATTAATTTTTTTTTAATTATTATGATTATATTTCCCCCCCCCCCCAGGCCTTGATGTGGATCAGTAACCAGTGCCTGGGTGGGCTAATCCATCCCCGTAAAAAAAAATAACATAAATAAATAAAAAAATCCTGCAACTGAGAACGTAGGAGACGGACGCTACTGAAGGAGTGTGTGAAATTTACTTTTCTTAGGGAGGAATTTACTATCTGTTCAATGTAAGGCTAAATATCGTGTTTCTTAGTAAATTAGACACAGCAGAATGAATAATCATTCCTAATATCAGAGAAAAGGAAAATTGTCATTTATGAAGAACTGACAGTATTTTTGTATTATAGTAATTACTCTTGTGTTCGTAAAATTTATGTTCTTTTCTAAGTGAGGAAAACGTAATTTTATGATATACGGTCTGTATTAATACCCTCGTCTCCGGGGTTCTCCTCTCTGCTGAATAAAATCGTCTGACGTTATCTAGGTAACATATTAAAGTAGCGTCCCCGTAGTGAAGGGGCTAATACCCTGAGCGTGTTGTAATTTGTAAGTGGAGGACACCGCCTTGATTTATTAATATCTTGATATGAGTTATGAAGCGCTCGGCACCGCTCCACAAAAGGGGGTGACTGACAGCTTGACATAAAGACGCAAATTATATGTATATAATAATTATAATCGCTGTCACTTAACGAGCATCCACCTATCCACCTCAGCGAGGATAGACGACCGAGTGCTCTACTGTGTGTATCCTCGAACAATGACAAATTGTCTAACAACCACCAGAACAAATGTGGTCTTGTTTACAGTAAATATTGGAGTGGAGAAAAGCACAAATGGTTCTTCAGCCAAGTAAACAAAGAAGGAAGTTATTTCAGTCCATGGACGACTTTCACTACAACACCCCCCCCCCCCTCTAGCTCACTCTATAATAATTATTCCCAACTCAAATCTATCACAATTGAACAAATACTCATAATCATGGGTAGAATTTTACCCAAATGTATAGTTAACTAGTCTCTCTTATTTACATGATTTACTAATTTTGAAGAGAGAGAACTTACGTGTAATTGAAGCAAATATTGACCTCTTCATGACGGACACGAAATCATCAATGAATGTTTAACTTACACTAATAACGTGAAGAAATACCATCCATATTTAGAACATATTTGTCATCATTATTTATTATTGTTTTTCTTTGACTTCTATACCAAATACATCTTTAAACCATTGTATCTCGAACCTACATAGTACATCCCCACATATTTGATCTTTATTCTACAGTCAAATCAAAGTTCGGGACAGGTGTGTATGGACAGGTATAATGACGGGATAATTCTATAAGGGCAAGGTGTAAAGGCAAATGTGAAAGCTGGACAATTCTGTATAGGCAGGTGTGAAGGGAAACAGGCATGTACAGGCAGGTGGAATGGTGGAACAGTTGTGTACAGGTTAGTGTTAAGGTGGAACAGGTGTGTTACAGGTCAGGTGTGAAGGTGGAACAGGTGTGTTACAGGTCAGATGTGAAGAAGAAACAGGTGTGTACAGGTCAGGTGTGAAGGAGAAACAGGTATGTACAGGTCAGGTGTGAAGGTGAAACAGGTGTGTAAAGAACAAGTGTGAAGAGTGAAACAGGTGTCTACAGGTCAGGTGTGAAGGGTGGAACAGGTGTGTCTAGGTCAGGTGTGAAGGGTGGAACAGGAGTGTACAGGTCAGGTGTGAAGGGTGGGGAGTATATAGGGCAGGTGTGAAGGGTGGAACAGGTGTATACAGGTCAGTTGTGAAGGGTGGAACAGGTGGTTTACAGGTTAGTATTAAGGTGGAGCAGGTATGTACAGGTCAGGTGTGAAGGGTGGAACAGGTGTGTACAGGTTAGTATTAAGGTAGAGCAGGTATGTACAGGTCAGGTGTGAAGGGCGGAACAGGTGTGTACAGGTCAGGTATGAAGGGTGGAACAGGTGTGTACATGGCAGGTGTAAAGGGTGGAACAGGTGTGAAGGTGAAACAGGTGTGTACAAGTCAGGTGTGAAGAAGGAACATATGTGTACATGACAGGGGTGAAGGGTGGAACAGGTGTGTACCTGGTCAGGTGTGAAGGGTGACAGGTGTGTGCAGGTCAGGTGTAAAGGGTGGAACAGGTGTATACAGGTCAGGTGTGAAGGGTGGAACAAGTGGGTATAGGTTAGTATTAAGGTGGAGCAGGTATGTACAGGTCAGGTGTGAAGGGTGGAACAGGTATGTACAGGTCAGGTATGAAGGGTGGAACAGGTGTGTACATGGTAGGTGTGAAGGGTGGAACAGGTGTGTACAGGTTAGTATTAAGGTAGAGCAGGTATGTACAGGTCAGGTATGTACAGGTTAGGTGTAAAGGGTGGAACAGGTGTGTACAGGTCAGATGTGAATGGTGGAACAGGTGTGTACATGGCAGGTGTGTACATGGCAGGTGTGAAGGGTGGAACAGGTGTGTACAGGTCAGGTGTGAAGGTGGAACAAGTGTGTACAGGTCAGTTGTGAAGAAGGAACATATGTGTACAGATCTAGTGTGAAAGGTGGAGCAGGTATATACAAGCCAGGTGTGAATGGTGGAACAGGTAAGTACAGGCCAGATGTCAAGGGTGGAACAGGTGAGTACAGGTCAGGGTGTGAAGGGTGGAACAGGTGTGTACATTGTGGGTGTGGAAGGTGTGTGACAGGCCAGGTGCGAAGGTGGAACAGGTAAGTGTACAGGTCAGGTGTGAAAGGTGGGAACAGGTATGTGCAGGTCAGGTGTGAAAGGTGGAACAGGTGGCAGCAGGTCAGGGGTGAAGGAGAACAGGTGTGTACGTGGTGTGAAGGGTGAACAGGTGTACATGTCAGGTGTGAAGGTGGAACAGGTGTGTACAGGTCAGGTGTGAAGAAGGAACAAATGTGTACAGGTCAGGTGTGATAGGTGGAACAGGTGTGTACATTGCAGATGTGAAGGATGGAACAGGTGTGTACAGGTCAGGTGTGAAGGTGGAACAGGTGTGTACAGGTCAGGTGTGAAGAAGGCACATATGTGTACAGGTCAGGTGTGAAAGGTGGAACAGGTGTGTACAGATCACGTGTGACGGTGGAAAAGGTGTGTACAGACCAGGTGTGAAGGGTGGAACTGGTATGTACAGAACAGATGTAAAGGGTGGAACAGGTGTGTACAAGTCAGGTGTGAAGGGTGGAACAGGTGTGTATGGGCAGGTGCGTGGGTGAGGGTGTTGGCCCGGGTTTACTCACAGTAGGAAGAGAGTAACGTTCACCTTTAACCGTCTGCTCAACCAAAACCAACATGCTATGCCAATTCCTTCTCGCTTCACCCTCCTCCCACATGCTATGCCAATTCCTTCTCGCTTCACCCTCCTCCCACATGCTATGCCAATTCCTTCTCGCTTCACCCTCCTCCCACATGCTATGCCAATTCCTTCTCGCTTCACCCTCCTCCCACATGCTATGCCAATTCCTTCTCGCTTCACCCTCCTCCCACATGCTATGCCAATTCCTTCTCGCTTCACCCTCCTCCCACATGCTATGCCAATTCCTTCTCGCTTCACCCTCCTCCCACATGCTATGCCAATTCCTTCTCGCTTCACCCTCCTCCCACATGCTATGCCAATTCCTTCTCGCTTCACCCTCCTCCCACATGCTATGCCAATTCCTCCTCGCTTCACCCTCCTCCCACATGCTATGCCAATTCCTCCTCGCTTCACCCTCCTCCCACATGCTATGCCACATTATACTTCATTTGTATACATGGCCGCATTATTTTTAATTTTTATACATGGCCAAAGTATACTTCATTTTTACACATGGCCACAGTTTATTTCATTTTTATACATGGCCACAACCTGACAATACACTTCAGACATGCTAAGGTATTTCCCTTCTCGTAATTGTATGCATGGTGGTAGGTGAAGTAACTACAGTGAGTGAGTGAGTGAGTGAATAGACCCCCCTATGCTGTCTCGGCACAGTCGTTTCCGGTCATAATCACGTAACTAACTAACCTCGTCTCGCCACAACGGAGTTACTCTATTCATAGCTTACACTGAATCGCAGTTTTACGTTTTAACACAATTGACATTTATATAAAACCTTAAAGTCAAGAATGGTTTAAGATATAAGAGATTAAGGCATGATAGGTTTAAGTTAAAAGTAAAACGTAAATGTGGAAGGTAAAGTGAATTAAAAACATGATCAACACAACCACCTACGTAACGCTTAATAAATATATAGTCGTCTAGCAAGTTTTAAGACAAGCGAGGTTTACGAGGTCAGGGGTTATAAGGTCAAGGTTTATAAAGGTCAGGGTTTACGAGATCATGGTTTATAAAAGTCGGGGTTTGTAAAGTCAGGCTTATGAGGTCATGGTTTATAAAAGCCAGGGTTTGTAAGGTCAGGGTTTACATAATCAGGGTTTACGAGGTCAGGGTTTACGAGGTCATGGTTTATAAAGGTCAGGGTTTACAAGGTCATGGTTTATAAAGGTCAGGGTTTACATGGTCAGAGTTTACGAGGTCAGGGGTTATAAGGTCAAGGTTTATAAATTATAAAGGTCAGGGCTTACGAGGTCATGGTTTATAAAGGTCAGGATTTACGAGGGCATGGTTTATAAAAGTCAGGGTTTGTAAATTACAAGGTCAGGGTTTATAAAGGTCAAGGTTTACAAGGTCAGGGTTTACAGGGTCAGGGTTTACAAGGTCAGGGTTTACTAGATCAGGGTTTACAAGGTCAGGGTTTACAAGGTCAGGGTTTACGAGGTCAGGGTTTATAAAGATTAGGGCTTACAAAGTCAGGGTTTACAAGGTCAAGGTTTACG
Organism: Homarus americanus; assembly: GCF_018991925.1. Lineage (NCBI taxonomy): Eukaryota > Metazoa > Arthropoda > Malacostraca > Decapoda > Nephropidae > Homarus > Homarus americanus. The sequence continues at coordinate 979,178 of NW_024718513.1, forward strand.
AGGTCAGGGTTTAAAACATGATATGTTTAAGAAGAGTTTGAATTTGTACATTAAAGTTGTATGCCACTGTATATTCAAGACATAAAATAAGGTTCTTAACTATGACACGTGTTTCAAGTCATCATAAAACACGAGAGGTTCAACTCATAAAACACAAGAGGTTCAAGTTCTCATAAAACACGAGAGGTTCAATGCATAAGACATGAGAGGTTCAAGTCATCATAAAACACAAGAGGTTCAAGTCATCATAAAACACGAGAGGTTCAAGACATCATAAAACACGAGAGGTTCAAGACATCATAAAACACGAGAGGTTCAAGTCACCATACAACACGAGAGCTTCAAGACATCATAAAACACGAGAGGTTCAAGTCATAAAACACAAGAGGTTCAAGTTCTCATAAAACACGAGAGGTTCAAGTTCTCATAAAACACGAGAGGTTCAATGCATAAGACATGAGAGGTTCAAGTCATCATAAAACACGAGAGGTTCAAGACATCATAAAACACGAGAGGTTCAATGCATAAGACATGAGAGCTTCAAGACATCATAAAACACGAGAGGTTCAATACATCATAAAACACGAGAGGTTCAAGACATCATAAAACACGAGAGGTTCAAGACATCATAAAACACGAGAGGTTCAAGACATAATAAAACACGAGAGGTTCAAGACATCATAAAACACGAGAGGTTCAAGTCACCATACAACACGAGAGCTTCAAGACAACATAAAACACGAGAGGTTCAATACATAAGACACGAGGGGTTCAAGACATAATAAAACACGAGAGGTTCAAGACATCATAAAACACGAGAGGTTCAAGTCACCATACAACACGAGAGCTTCAAGACATCATAAAACACGAGAGGTTCAATACATAAGACACGAGGGGTTCAAGTCAACATAAAACACGAGAGGTTCAAGACATCATAAAACACAAGAGGTTCAAGACATAAAACACGAGAGATCAGAGGCAAGACGTTACAGGTTTAAGTCACCCCGGTAGCCATTAACCTTCAAGACCCTGGCGCCGGCTGCACAATTTGCTCCGACATATTCCAGTGAGTCACGGCGGCCACCTACTGCATCTGTCATCTTGGTCTGGCAGATACTGAGAACCGGCCCCCCCCCACCCCATTTGTGAACCCTTGAATATGGAATTTGCCAGAGATGCGTTTATTTGTTTGTTTTAATAAGACCTTCTCTGCTTTTTGTATCGTTCTATCCAGTGAGATACGATAAAGGGCATTTGTAAACTCTGGTTGAAGTATGTCACGTGGGTGTGTCTCAAATAGTTAGTAAAATCTTAGCAGCTGTTTGAAGTAAACAAACATTTAAGTGAATAAAATTCGTTTTTACTGCAATTGCTTCACCTCATTTAAATTATTAATTTATTAAACGTATGACACTGAACGCTTGAAGATGTCTTCTGTTAGTTGCTTTTTTACATCGGAATATTATATAATGTAAAGTGGATTATACAACGCAGCGTTTAATTCATGAAACGTTTAAGATGAAGCAAGCTTAAGCCATGCAGGCTTTTTTTATCTTAAATGAGAATTACCTACTGAGTGAATTTCTGAGCTTCAGAAAATAAAATTCATCCTATCTAATGCTATGTTACAGCCCATGAGATGAACTCTAAGCTTTATTAACACTCAGATGAAAGACTCCTCTTCTAGGGAATACAGGATACGCCACTGAAGACGTGACAAGTTAAACACTTTATTGGTTTATTATTCTAATCTAGGATTGGAGAACTTCGCAGGTTAAGGAATTTACGAGTTGAATAGTTTAACTTCAGCCTCAATCTGTCTACACCCCATCACTCGTCGGTTTTCCAGTTCACTAACCTATCATAGAAAACGATCATATGACAAGAGATAGTATATATATATATATATATATATATATATATATATATATATATATATATATATATATATATATATATATATATATATATATATATATATATATATATATATATATATGCTGATAACCACAAGGAAAGAAAACACGAAGTTCCCCAAGCGCTTTCGTGTAATTCACATTTTCAGGGGTGAGTACAGACTAAAGAAGTACAAAACAAGGTGTTATATATACAGAGGAGGTGAGACCAGGTCCACAATGGTCAGGTATTAGGTAATGACCCTACTAATCTTTAAATAGCACGGCAACGGTCGGTAGTCAGGTCAGAGGGTAAGGTGCCAACCTTCTCACCTGGTTACAAATCTTCTTAATTACAAATTGTCCAGTTACATACCATTACTCAAATTCATGTTGAATGCTTCGGTATGTTTAATGAGACTAGATTCTATGATGTTCCTACTATCAGTCAATGCAATGCTTGTTATCCCTCAAATGAACAAACAAAGCATTGGATTCCTGGCCTGTCCTCACACTATATTTATGTTGTTTAAGTCTAGTTATATATATATATATATATATATATATATATATATATATATATATATATATATATATATATATATATATATATATATATATATATATATATATATATATATATATATATATATATATAATTTACATGGTGTTTTTTGTCGCCGATAATTTATCCCAGAGGGAGTGAGGGACATTTTATTTGGTGAGACGTTGCAGTATTAAGAGTCGTGATCCAGATCGTGAACACATCTGAAAGCTCTTTGACAAGATTATTCAAATAAGCACCCTCTGAATACTATGAATTACACCTGGTCTCTAGTTGGTCAAATAGGGGCGAGAGACCCAGAAATTTCAAAAGGTGGGTTTACAGCCAATTCCTATTTGCTCTTTATACACTGTAGGTGGATAATACGGAGACAATTATAACTATAATTAAGTACACTATAAGTACTTAAATAAACCGTCCTTATATAGAAAAAAATTGAATTATCGAAAAAATAGAACAATCGGTATTTCGCAATTACCCAACAAACATACCAACGTATATATATATATATATTATGATCTTATGCTGTGAACCGTACAAACATCTCTTTATTCTATTTTTCTATTATTCATTTATTTGTTTATTAATACACCAGGCTGGCACTCCAGTACTCGTCCGTATGTATGCTTGGTCACGCGTCCTCATGCAAATGACTGAGTTGTGTATACACACTCACCGCCATACACACTACCTCAAATAACATAAATTTTCAGAGTATTATGCACCAATAGACAATTTTGGCTTAGAGGCGTGCGCCGTCATAGGCAAACCCGCAGGAGGATTATTTGCTTGGGAGGGAGTTAATTAAAAGCGAATCTGTTTTAGGAGAGACATGAAGAATCAGTATTTGACATGTGTTAGCAAGAAATTCAGCAACTGTGGCTTAAGACCATAGAAGAGGAATTGAGATAGAAAGATGTGAGATAAAAGAGCAAACACCAAGGGTGAAATATGTTCAAGAAGTGTAGTGACATACGGAACACTTGGTTATAATCAAAACACTAATAAAACGGACGCCCACGCACGCCTACGCCCACGATAGTCAGCCGTTAAGATGGGAACTTGAAAATTGGCCTGTGGAGCCCTGTGTGGTTGCGGTGCCTGTCAAGCGACAATTGCCCCAATTCGCTACCCCCCTCAAGGGTAACCAGATGCCTATACCAAGTGCCATGAAGACGACTCCGTCCATAGAATTGACTTGACTACGCCCATATTGTCAACTAGCCAATCAATGGAAAAAAGTGCCTAAAAAATCTTTGAAAGATGGACTGATTGGACACTCAGAATATACTCTCTACAGCTAAGAGATATATGATGTTAGATCTACGTGGTGTGGTGTGGTGGGTGTGGTGTGGTGAGGCATCTCCTGTGGGCCAACGACAACAGTACTGGGCGCGGTAAGGTTGATGGATGTCTGTAATTGTACGGGTGTATAGTGACTTCCTCCCCCACGGTATATCTAGTTAGAAATAGGAATAAGACATAAGACGTCTTTTGTTGAATAAATTTAATTAGTTAGATATCTCTTCACATTTTCCCCTCACTAATATAATAATAATAATGAGTCCCCAGTAAGAGATGGATGAGTACAAGTACCATTAGTGATAATATATAAAGAAAGTAACAAGTGAACCCCCTTTAATTAAACTAAAGTGCCTACACATGAGCAAATAAAGTAATTGAAAACACACCTACAGTATAACACTGCAGAAAGAAAAACGAAGATTTTGTCGTTTGATTTTTTTATGTTAATAAGAAAAATTATAGATCGAGAAACTGTAACGCTTAGCAGTTAATAAATTCTCCTCTTAGGCAATGCAACTCAGCATTTTTCCAACACTTCGTCTGGAGGAAGATGATAAACAACTTTTCAGTGAAGCTAGTTTGTTATCGCTTCTGATTAACAACCTTTCCTATAATAAATATTCCCATTTCCATGTTAATACTCGCTCTCCCTTTAAACCCATACAAATACATGGCACTACACTGTGCAGTACATAACACTGTATACCATTTGCATGTATTCGGTTTGGTCCGATACACCTTCCTCCTGTTAAACCCAACGCCCGTTCACCTTACTGAATTTGGTATTAAGAGTAATTTTGTCCTTATAACTAGTGACCATATATTTCTCTGTCTGTCTGTTTGTCCATTATTACACCATCACAATTCTTACGATCTTATAAAAAACATAGTTTAACACATACTGTAGTCCGTGCTATTCTTATATATAAGAATATATATATATATATAAGAATATATATATATATATATATATATATATATATATATATATATATATATATATATATATATATATATATATATATATATATATATATATATATATATATATATATATATATATATATAACGAAGAGGAGAACCAGGGAAAACATAAACACCTTGACTAAGTTGGGTTTCTTTAATCACTAATGTTTCCGAAAAATCATTTTCCATCATCAGAGCCTAGGAAACAAAAAGTTTTGAAAAGTTTTAAAACTACAGGCGATATACAATAAAAACATAACAGTATACGAAAATTTACCTTCGATAAAATTTAAAAAAGAGCAATCCAATTTAAAACCGACAAAAATGACGAGAGGCCTACGTACAAAGCTAAAGTCAGGATAAAAAAGTGTGAAATAAAAATATACAGGGGTATTACCTTTTTATTCCTGATTTTAGCATTTATAGACAAATGCCTTAACATTACTAAGAAATCTTTTTATAGAACCGGTCCCAAGCCCACCCATGACCATAAGACTCTCTTAGTGTTACCATTTCACCAAAAAAAAATCTCGAATTCCTTTACAGCTAAAAACCTGGAACGTCAATGTGGCATTTAAAAACGCAGGCACTGTAAAACAAATGTTAATCAAGAACTCCCCCAACAATGCAGGCGGCTGCATTTACAATGTTCCTTGCAAGGAATGTAATGTTTTACTTAGGCCAGACAGGTAAAGATCTTGTAACTAGACTTAAACAACATAAATATAGTGTTAGGACAGGCCAGGAATCCAATGCTCTGTTTGTTCATTTGAGGGATAACAAGCATTGCATTGACTGGAATAATGCCTCCTCAATATTACCATGTAATTCAATTGACAGTAGGAACATTATAGAATCCAGTCTCATTAAACTTACCGAATCCGTCAACATGAATTTGAGTAATGGTATGTACAAACTGGATAATTTCGTAATTAAGAAGATTTGTAACCAGGTGAGAAGGTTGGGTCATCTTATGCTCTGACCTGACTACGGACTTATTAGTAGGGTCACTGCCTAGTGACCGGACCATTGTGGATACTCACTGTCCCCGAGGGACTTGATCTCACTCTCCTCTACTGTATATATATGCCTTGGGAACTTCGTGTTTTCTGTTTTCTTCTTTCCTTGTGGTTATCAGCATATACCTGGATCACGCACACCCACAGTGATTTACTTGCACACATATATATATATATATATATATATATATATATATATATATATATATATATATATATATATATATATATATATATATATATATATAAGTCGCCCCTCTACATTAGTTTCTCGCAAAATAACATGCACCACCATATCCCACGAAAACGTCTCCAGACTTCACCCCAAAATTCACTTCGCCGTAATGCATTCGTTTGCTAACCATTATCAATTTAAGGTAACCAAACGATGACGTAGTAATGCTTAGGTCTGTCACTAGTTTTGCGCGTTAAAAAGCAGTAATACTTGATTAAAGCATCATGCAAACTAAAAATAAAATAAATGACTATTTTCTACAAATTTGTGTTTTCATTTTGCCGACATTTTTCGCCCCTCTCTGTCTATCCACAACGTCCAACCAACACTATATTTTATTTTTAAGTTTTACTTATCTTTTCACCACTTATCAGCTAACTAACCGTTCGGGCGGTTGGTGTGTTCTTTGTTACTCTGTTATTTCCTTTATTGTCTATTGCTAGTACAGGCGGAAACCAGATTACTGCATAGTACTCAGGTTGTAACTGGGATGCGTTCAGTTGCCCGCTACTTAGGTACAGTCACCCAAAAAAATCCTGTCGCGAACCACGATTCAGACTCGTGAACCCGAAGCAGTAAACACTGATACATTATTCTGTCCATAAATGCTTCGGATTCAAGAGTCTGAATCTCGGGGTTCATGGTTCGCGACAGGACTTTTTTGGGTGACTGTACGTTAAGAAAAAATAGTAGCGTGTTATTGTGGGAACTGAACGTTTTGTAACGTCATCACGCACTAAATACTTTTTACTTTATCCTCTTAGCCACTGATCGGCTCGTTAACCGCTTGGGTAGTCGGTCGCGTGACCCACGTCTTTGTTATGCACTGTTGGTAAGTACTGGGCATGCACTGTCTCCTGAATGTATCTGAATCTGCCCCATTGTTAGTCAAGTCTAGTCTTGAAAGAGCTCACATTCGATGCTATCACAACACTCTATGGCTAGTTGTTCCAAGAGTTCACAATTCTCACTCCGAAAAAGTTTGCCCTCAATTTTCTAGACTTGTAGCCAGGGCCGGATTCAAGAGTGGGCAAAGTGGGCAGCTGCCCAGGGGCCTCCACATGTGCGGTAGTAGCTATATCAGGGCTGGTCGACTTGAAACCACATGAATGACTCCAGTCATGTCTCACTTTTGTGTGTGGGTGTGTGTTGGGAATTTGTACACTATCAATAAATATACAGTTAATTAAAAAATTCTCAATGTTCTAATTTCCTCAATATAACTGCATATGGCTTCAAAATTCTCCAAAGAAGTGTTCAAATTTCAAAATTTCCCGGGGGGCTTACAGCGCCCCCCGGAACGCCCAGATGTTTAGGCTCGCTTCACTCGCCACCCCACCCTCTTGGGTAGTTATAATGAGGGGCCCTCCACAAAGAGGCTGCCCATGGGCCTCCACAGGTCTAAATCCGGCATTGCTTGTAGCTTTTTCAACCTTGAGCTGTGGCACCTTGTTGGGTAGGCGTCCGCCAGCTCCAGGTATGGACACACAACTAACTTAGTGCCCTCCGAGATATTTATAAACATCAATTAGGTCACTCCTGGCTTTCTCGTCTGTAGAATAAGCTAAGCAGTTGCAGGCGTTCTAGTCTCTCTGGATAACTGAGGTGCCGTAGTACAGGCACCATCTGGTGGGCCTTTGGACATTTTCAAACAACTGAAAATACCTAAAAGGAAGGCCACCAGACTAGGTGGCTGCTATGGTTGCTCCGGTTGGGTTCTTTGCAGCACAAGCTACCCTAAACTACAGACACCTTAATGTAGAGTTCCTCCTCCAGTCACCATCTTTCTTCTATATAAACATCTCGGGCTCTCTCGACATTATGGAGCTACCCACCTCAGTGAGCCGCAATGGTACAGAAACTTCGATTCGCCGACTACGCTGCCGTTCAGTTGAAAAAGTATAGTCCCGGTATACTTCGAACACTACGAGTCGCGCAACTGGGCTGCATTTAGCATGATCACATTCACAATGGTTAATTCACCCGTCTCACATCTGTTCATTACTCAAACCTAGGACACGGTTGAAATATAAGCGCGTTACCGCTGTACACATGTATCACCATAACAAACGCTCACTGTTTTGTACACAAATGTTTCCAATGACAAGATGAACAACCCTACCTACCTAACTTGAATAAAATATACTACATCATTGTTAAAAAAAGCTTAGTTTCATCTTATTTAGTATAATTCAAGATTATAATTAACAAACGCTAAAAGTGTTCCTTTCTATGGAGAGGTTTTTGGGAAGCGTTTGTTTACAACAAATCAACACAAAACTAGCGTGGGCGAACGTGGCGATTTGAAGTCCATTTCCTTTTTCGTTTTTTAGAAATAAATTACGCAAAACTGAATGAAAAAAGTGATATTATCATTAATTGCTATTTCCTCCTGGTAATAAATGAGTTGTCTTCAAAGCAATTTTGTAGAAAGTAGTTTAAGTGCACACGCGTCGTAAAGTATTACAAAATAAATAAAATAGCGGTCCGACTAATTACCCAAATACTAGTCGAGGTGAGGTTAGGTTAGGTTAGGTACATGCACTCGATCTATTAACTCAGATTAAATTAAGTTTACCAATTTTTTGTAACTTCGTGACGCCAAATACTAATCGAGAAGTGATTGGCAGTCTGATTTATTCATTTAGGACCATTATTTGACTTCATTCCGGCTATATTTGGCTACATTTGGGTAATTAGTCGGACCCCAAAATAGGAATACCATACTGTATGTCAAATAATCGTGAACTTACCTGTGATGATGATATATAGTAGTTTTGATATATGTAGTAAGCGTATTTTTCACTTAATGTATCACTTTTTCTTTTACTAAAAAAGATTCACTTTGTTCACTTATTTTACACTTTGAGAGAAAAGGCGGCGTCACACTAGCACTTGTTAATTTTACACGTACTTTTATCCTCTTCACCACTGGTCGACTCATTAGCAGCTTGGGCCATCGCTTTTCTATGTTACACACTGTTGGCAAGTACTTGGCACGCCCTGGCACCTGAATTTATCTGAACCTACTCCAGTCATGGCCAATTCTGGTTTTGAAAGAGTTCACACTCGGTGCCGTCACAACACTCTCCGGCAGGTTGCCCTTGAAGTTCACAATTGTCACACTAAAGTTCTTGCATTAACACGGATTCACACTAGCACTTTTTGTGTCAATGCCACGCCACACTTGCACTTTCGGCGTTTTTTTTATTAATTACCTTTTCTAGAGCGTAACCTTGCGCGTCAATTTCTGATGATGAGGATAATAATATAAAATAAAATATCGAGGTAGGGAAAATAACTTGTTTACATTAGGCGCGTCAAGGTTTGCAGCTGCGAACGCGAAATGACTAGTGCGCTCGTTCTTGTGTGTGTGTGTAAAAGGGCGCACTGATTCTGTGTGTGTGTGTGTAAAAGGGCGCACTGATTCTGTGTGTGTGTGTGTGTGTGCCATATGACATCACAAAAATTGCGACCAAGTCCCAGGTTGCTAATCTGACTTTCTGCCTCATTTACACACAATTATTATTATTATTATTAGTAGTAGTAGTAGTAGTTGTAGTATTAATATTAGTATTTATTATTATTATTATTTGTATTATTATTATTATTATTATTATTATTATTATTATTATTATTATTATTATTATTATTATTATTATTACATTTTCGTCCCCCAGGCCCCGATGTGGGTCAGTGACCTGTGCCCGCGTAGGCTAATCCCCTTAAAAAAAATCTGAGGCCAGTACATTCTTAGTACATGCATTTTCCAAGTTCGCAACTTCCCAGTAGTGCATACCAGAGACGTGACGTGATAGACGGCCCAAGCGGCTAACGGGCTCAGTGGCAAAGATGATAATAGTAAAGTAATGGAAAGATCCTCTTTGAAGCCTCATCATAGTCAATTATTTTTTAGTTAATTAATTCCGTCCAAAGGGCGGCAAACTCGCCAGAAACATGGGGCCTGTCACAACGTAAGAAGATTCCAAGAGAATCATCATTTAGTTAGTGAACAAATTTGTCTCTTTTTGGACATTATATTATTATTAGTACGCTTCAACAAATATGATATTTAAGCGCGTAAACAAAAGTTAGTAGTTACACTAGTCTATCAACAATTAAAGTTAATGAGAATGTTTCAAACAGACGGATAACTCCCATTTATGGTAAGACACTGGAACACGACCGACCTGCTTCCTATATGTTCCTGGGCGCCGAGCGTATATGACCTAACTATTTAAATGCAAGGCCCCAAGTTTTCATATTATAAATCGGTTTCTCTATTCTGTTAAAGTCATTCTAATGGAATAATATACGTGTTCAACTTCCATATAAAAATTAGAATTACGTTATATACCTCTATTGATCAGGAACTATAGTTCAGCTTCCATTGTCAACACTCAACAGCTCCACGTGAAGCTTGTGATTGTGAAGAGTACTACACTACTACTGTTTTAATAACAGGTACAGACTGTTTATTCTGTTTGTTGAATATATTAAATTTGTCTGAGAAACAATACCCACATATCTTATTCGCATACTAAGTTCAATACACAAAGCATGAGCTGGGTATCTTGTGGGGAGTCTCATGTAGCGTCTTATGGGTCTATCTATGCCATTACCTTTTATGAAAATATACGCAGGGGCGGATCCAGGAATATCAAAAGAAGGGGTCCAAGAAGTTATGGGTAGGGAAACCTGGCGACCACAGCGAGCTCACCCAGCTGGGGGTGGGGGCTATGGGAGGATGCTGTATGCCCTCGCAGGAAATTTTTTGAAATCTGACCAATATCATGGGCATTTATAGGCCATTTTGAAGCCATGTGCACTTGATATTAAGAGATATTCTGAGGTCAATAAGAATTACTTTTTACTGTACAAAAATGCCTGAGTACAATACTACATTAAAGAAAAAGTATTGGAATTTTTTGATGAAAAGGGAGGGTCCGGACCCCTAGGACCCCCCTGGATCCGTCCCTGCTACATGTTGTACAGAGTAAGATGCAAAGAAAGTTTATTGGAGTGTTTTTTATCCATATTATATATGAATTTATTTTCAGAAAGATTTGAACAATGGGGGTTAGAACAAGGAGAAATAACCGAAAGAAGTATCGGTATCGTGCAAATTCAAATAGAAAAGAAAAAAAAATGGACCGGAAAATCAACCCACACATTGAATGGTAAGTTGCTTTTGCTTGGATTCTAAAATTGTTTCTATGTAAATTTGATATCAAACTGGTTTGCACAACTGTTCCTCATTGCTAATTTAAATAAATGAGTTTGGGAAACAAGATTGAATGATTTTTCTTAATTCTCTCTCAATTCTCACATATCCCAAATATCTGAAAGTCATATCTGCCAACATCAAGATTGTACTAACGATAAAGTTGCTTTTGTGACATAAATTAAAAAATACAGTATTGTAGTTAGGTAATTTTAGACAGTTAGAAAAGGTTCTTGTGGGGTGGGGAGTAAAATTTGGATTTCAGTCTTATGGAAATGTTTTTATTCTGCTTTCAATTTATAAAAAATTATCAAAATATGGAGAGTTAAAACTAAAACTTTAGCTACAGTATGTGTATTATGACAACAAAGAACCAAGGACGATGTAAAAGGCAAAATATTTATTCAGGTAAAAGTATTGTCATAATGATTACAGTACAATTCCACCAGGCTCTGATTTGATAGGACTTTGTCAAATGTTTAACCCATAAAGTGTCAATGCCTTTTATAAATGGCAGTGGAGATTTGTAGGTCCCATGCAGGCCTAAACCCTCATGAAGTGAAAAATATCATCCATGGCAGCTGTTCCAGTCATGTTGGCCATCAGCTGTGCTATTGGGAGTCCAGTCAATCACAAGCCAGCCCATGTTACCTAGCTTGGCTCACTGCAGAATTAGGCAAACTACACACACACACACACACACACACACACACATTATTATATCATTATGTCTAAATCAAATGTAAGTCTGTATATTTTCAGCCACCGGCTGCAACTCTATTAATAAACCGTTTATTATTATTATTACACACACACACACACACACACACACACACACACACACACATACACACATACAGAGCAAGAGAGAGAAAGATAGAAAGAGAAACTAATTCCCAGGGAAGTGAGATACAGTATTCATACCAACCCACCTCTCTCTTATCTCTTATCCCATCCTTTAAAATTTTACACACAAACACAAGGTTCCAGTATAATAATGAATAACATGTAATTTCTACAGAAAACATACTTCAGTGATGACTTCTAGTTTGTTAGATTTCTGGGTATTGAGGTGAATTCTCTTCTCCCTGGAAAAACATACTGTACATCTATAGAATTTTTCCAGGCATTGGTGAATGTTTCTGCATCAGACAAAAAGCACCGTTGGCACAGTCTCAACTGCAGTCAGACAGACACAGAGTGGTATTTATTCATGTAAACACTACTCTTAACATACAGTATATTGTAAATAAACAAAATATACTACAGTACAGTATACACTATACTGTACTCACCAGTACATGCTGTCATCACAAGTTTGTGTTACAGGCAGGCCAAATGGTGATATGATTTCCTGTACCATATACAGTGGCCCCTCGGTTAACGAAATTTCGGTTAACGAATTACCTTCCATAAGAATCTTCAATTTGGTTAACGAACAAAAATTCGGTTAACGAAATTCATACGAAAACCTGTCAACATGTTTTGACTTGCTCACCAGCTGGAAGATTAGTCCGCCAATACAGTAATCGGTTCTAGGGCTTATATTCGTTTTCATTGGAGTAAATATCAAGAAGGTTGTGTTATTCAATATTTTTCCAAGTTTTATATTAAAATTATTAGTCGTTTTAACACTTATTTAACATAATTGCAGTACAGGGAACTAGTTTTTGGTGCGCCCATCAGCCACTTCACTCTGTTCAGTGGAGGAAACATCTTGCTTGTGGGTCTCTTGAACACGGAGTATTTTTACGTTTTTACAGTACAATTATTGGTCATTCTGAAATTTATTTAACATATTAACAATATATAGAGCAGTGCAGTGTTGATTTAAAGAAAATAATCTTGAATTACACCTAGTGAACTTTAAATTTTATTGGTGAAATGACGGCATCAAGCATGGGGTGATTTCTCTTCCATCCCCACTTCCTTCTCTTGTCCCTTCTCCTCCACCCCCACTTCTAATTCCCATCATCATCATCAACCAGGAGCCTTCTACATACACACCTCAAAGTAAGTGTACTTTACTGCATTTTTTTTTATACTTTGTATGTACTTTTCGGTGAGCTGGAACCAATTACCCAATATCCCATTGAAACAATGGATTCGTCGATTGTTTTATACTTAGTCTGTATGTACAGTACCCAAATATGATGTACTGTACAATATAAATACAGTATAGTATTAAAAGCATCTAATATAATATTAATGTAACCATTATAAAAGTTCCTGAGGAATGTTAAATTTCTAGCATGCCTAAACACACCAGACACCTCTCACACGACTTCATACTATAGTGCGTTTTTTTTCATCTGAGAAAAGATGCCCCGCCCCCTTCTCAAGAATTACAGCTGATTGGCGGTTTCAAACCTGTCCGATTTTGTCCTGAAGTAATGATGTATTTCTAAATGAGTTTATTCATATTCGTTGGGGTGACCGTTTCTGACGAGAAAGATATTTAGTTAAATTATATAAAGATACATACATTCATTATTTCAAACGTAAGTACGTAGGAAGTTTATGAGAAGTTTTATGCATGAATTAACTGTTAAACTCTGGTAGAAAATTCACGTTTTTGGAGGATGCATTTAATATATGCTTATTTTTACCAACAATAAGGCATATTAAGACAAATTACATATCAGTAATACTACATTTTACAAAAACTAACATTTTAAAAGATTTAAATCACATTGAAATATATACAACACGGCCGTCAGCAGAGGCGGGAAATGCGACTGCGAACAACTTCATATTTCCTGCACTGATCTGTTGTCTAAGTGCAAACATAGCCAAATTGAGTCATCATGCGACACAGATCAGCTGGGCAGTCACCAGCTGACTCCAAGGGGGGGTGGTGTGCGTGCGTGCTTGCCTCACAAGCGAACGGACCTGGGTTCGAACCCTGGGCAGGGTGAAACTATGGGCAAGTTTCTTTACGCCATTCGCCTTTGTCTACCCAAAAGTAATTAGGGACCTGGATTTTAATCGATTTATGGATCATATTCCAGGGTAATGGTTAGCCACTGCAGTTGGCGATTTGTCCGGTCTTCTCGGACTACAGTATTCCTTGACACTGGGTCATGCAGCTCGTTAACTTAGGGTGTGGTTGTTGTGTTGGCGACAGCTTCTACTTCTTCGTCATATTCACGCCTAGGTGGCCCTTGGGCCGGCCATCCTCGTTACACAAGGGGCAACCATTATTATTATTCTGTGATGCCACATTTTGGGGAGGAGCTGAGTGGGTGGAGATTGCCAACTGGCAAGTCAAGGTGTAGTTACAGCTCAGTGCTCACTGCCTCCACACATATGTTCATTTCCCACCCATGCACTTCGGTTTTCTTACTTTTTAGTTATAGATTACCGGGTATATTTTCTTTATTTTTAAGCCACATTCGACGATTGTAAGTTTTACTATTTTGCTCTGTACAGGTATTAGAGAAAATGGTTTTACTAGGGTAGACTAATATCCTGAGTGATTTACATTCCATGGGAAGCATGTGTTTTCATGTTTATTTACATACTCAGACTTGAATTATACAGTACATAGAAAAACAATTATTTTTTAAAATTTGTTACTTTTTATTACAATAAACTTACTCCATATAAATATCAACACCATCTCTGAAACATTTATCATTTCTAATCTAAAATATTATGACAAATATGAAAATCCTGGTAGCAATGGTACCATACCCTAATTTTTCCATAAGGTTTTAAATTCAATACAGTGGTCCCTCGGTTAACGAGCACAATTCGTTCCAGAAGGTTGCTCGTTAACCGAAACTATTGTTTCAATGGGTTTTTGGGTAATTGGTTCCAACTCACCGAAAATTACATACAAACGAAAAATAAATGCAGTAAAGTACACTTACTTTGAGGTGTGCATGTAGAAGGCTCTTGGATGATGATGATGATGATGGGAATTAGAATGGGGGTGGAGGAGAAGGGAGAAGAGAAGGCATTGGGGTGGAAGAAAGGTCACCCAATGCCGCCATTTCACCCATAAAATTTTAGTTCACTTGCTGTAATTCAAGATTATTTTCTTTAAATCAACACTGCATTGCACTATATATTATCAATATGTAAAATATATTTCAAAATGACCAATAATTTGACTGGAAACACAGAAAAAAAGTGTTTATGTTGAAGAGTCTCAAACAAGATGTTCCTTCCTCTGAACCTGTAAACAAACTGACACCAAGCTTGGTGTGTTGAGTGGCTGTTTGGCGCACATAAAACTAGTTTCCTGCACTTCAATTATGTTCAGTACTTGTTAAAATGACTAAAAAATTTAATATAAAACTTTTAAAATGATTGAATAGTACAACCTTCTTGATAATTACTAAAATGGTAAGGAATTTAAGCCTTAGAACCGATTACTGTATTGGCGGACTAACATGACAGCTAGTGAGCAAGCGAAAACATGTTGAGGGGCGCTCGTAAGGAATTCGTTAATCGAGGGATTGCTCGTTAACCGAAGTGAAGAATATGGAAGGGGATACTGGGTATAAGTGTATACGTGTACTGTACTTAGAGTCTTAAGAGTTATTTTAGAAAGTTTCTTGGAAAACATAATGGAAGTCAGTGAGTAATTAGGTTTTGAGTAATGTAATTTTGAGTTTTGGACAACATATCAGGAATGTAACCCTGCTGTCTGTGGGCACCTGTACCCAGAAGGGTGGTGTGTCTGACTGATTGGTTATTAAGTAGTTTCACACATCAAATTAGTTTTATTTTCTTGACAGATTGCACCAAAATGCACATTATTATATATGTGTGCATATTGCTGGGGCCCCTATTAAGCCTTTGTGCCTATGTCCTTTGTTTTATGCTTGTTTCTGTTATCTCATCATTATCATCATCATTGTTTACTGGCTATTATCTCTAAAAGGTACAGATTTGTTTCAGTGTACAAGTGAGGAAGGCTTGGGACAAAAAAAAACCAGCCCCAGCAAACCTGGCTGACATGGGACTTGTCTACCATCTGGAGAGGGATGTACCCGTGGAGAGTAAGGTGAGGTGTAGTGTGTCACTGATGCAGAATTAACAATTGTGCCTTATGCAGTTACAATTCATGGTTAAAGATATACAGTACTGTATATATCAGTATAAGTAGCAATTGATATTCTTAACTACCCAACTGTATTAAAATAGAATCAGCACAATAGTATATGTCTCAGTAATCTGTCACCATTATGCAGGCAGTAAATTAGCAGTATAATTATAGTATCTCCATTAGCCGGAAACGCTCAAACCCGGAACTCTTCGATAGCCAGAATTTAAATTTTCTCTGAAAATCGTTCCAAAGCTGGAAAATTCCAGCTTTGGGAACGATTTTCCAGAAAATTCTAAGAAAATTGTCCCAATTTCTGGGTTTCTGAGATGAAAATTAGGTGCATTTTCTGAAAATTCTGAGAGAAATTTTTCCAGTGTGTACCCGGAAATTCCAGAAAATTCTGGGGATGGGGGTTATTTTTCCAGATTCGACAGATGATGTAATGGACAATTTCTGGAACTTCCGAGAACATTTTTCCGTTACCTAGAATATTTCAGGGATGAGAGATTTTTCCCGGCTTTGAGAGAGTCATCTCATTACCCAGAAATCTCTCATTCCCGGAAGTGAGCTGCACCAATTGTTCCGGCTAACGGAGATATCACTATCACTGTGCATTATTTGAATATAAGGCTGTATTCCGTTCATTTGAAAGAAGTTGTGTGTCTTTTTATTTTTAATAAGATACAGTATCTCCTTTTCTTGTGTATTTAATATATCTTAATGGATCTTGACCAAACATGTAAAACAAATACCCCTGTACTGGATGTCAGGGGTTAATGAACAAGACCACATTTAATGGATAATGAAATGCTTGTGTACACAATAAATGCATAAGGAGTTCTTCACCTCTTTCATTTTTTGGGGGGTCTGCCACTTGCTGTTATCTGTATCCTGTTGATGCTTCACCTCATGAAGTTTCGCTGCAACTTAGAGAGTCTGACTTATTACCAAGGTATATAAGAGTTTCCATTTCCCATTTTCCATGTGGTGTTGGAGCTTGAGATGGAACTGGCAATAGAACTTTATTGCTATCCTTATCATCTCTTAGGCCACTCAGATCCCATCAACCCCTTCCTTCTTTCCTCACATCATGATAGTCAGCCTTAGGTAGTTGTGCATGAGACAGGTTGGCTCATGGGGTGACTTGTGAGTATTGTTTTGGCTGTGGGCAGTGACACAAATTTCCTCTCTAGATGAAAGTGTCGCCCGGGTGTTATTTCATGGCTTTGAGATGAAACCTTGATTTTGTTTTATTCCCTAGGCATTAAGGTCCACAAGTAACATGGTCAGCTACAGTACATAACAGTACACTAACTGTATGAACACATTTGCTACTGCTAATATCCCTTGGGTTTTCTGTAAGTACAATTTAACACAATCTTAATTTTTTCCTTTTGATTTACAGACACAAAATGAAGAGACATCTGAAATGCCACCAAGAAAAAGAATAAAAAGAGGAAAAGAGGAGAAACCAACAGAAGTGGTAAGCAAAGTTGTTTATGTATTGATTGTGTAATAGCATTTTGTTTGACATTAAAATTTTACTAAAGATGCTGCTGGGGGCTTTGTTACAGAGGAGGAACAGATGCATTAGTTTGTTGATGTTTTTATTATTATTAAATTTTGTGCATACGCATATCTTAGATATACTTTTTTTTTTAATGGGAATTAGCCCACCCGGGTACAGGTCACTGACCCACATCGGGGCCTGGGGGAAGAAAATGTAATAATAATAATAATAATAATAATTCAGGTAAGTAAATTTATAATAAAAAATACAAAAATATAATTAAAATATTAATGATAATAATAATAAAAATAACAACACTGCAATAATAATAATAATAATAATAATAATAATAATAATAGTAGTAATAATGTTATAATAATTATAAAGAAATACAAAAATTTAAAAAAGATCAAGAGTGAGAAACAATATATGTATGTTGTGTTATCAAAGTATAGAGAATCAGTTGAGACCCTGCAATTGTGTGCAAATGAGACACAAAGTCAGATCAGCAACCTGGAACTTGGTCACAATTTTTATTATTTATTATTATTATTATTATTACAATTTTTGTGCTGCCATAAGACAGTAGGGTCTACCATAGACAACACATAATGCTCCCAATATCTTCCCAGGCTGTAGTACCTCCCTGTTTGATAGCTGCTTACTACCTCCTACCTACATACGTACAGGGTGATCCCCAATTATGATGCACCGATGTACGAGAACTAGAAATTACAAAAAAGAAATTGTACCAAGCTTGGTGTACTGTAGTGTACTGTACTGTGTATATATATATATATATATATATATATATATATATATATATATATATATATATATATATATATATATATATATATATATATATATATATATATATATATATATATATATATATATATATATATATATATATATATATATATATATATATATATATATATATATATATATATATATATATATATATATATATATATTTTATATATATATTATATTATATTTTTTTTTTTCCCAATATCAGAACTGCCTATGAAGTATAAAACACAGATTTTTTTTTTACTTCTAATACGAAACCAAAACCGTCTTCCTCACTTTCTAGCTCAAAAACTTTCCCAGGCCAGAATTGTGCAAAACTGTACAGGACATACCATTAGATGTGAAAAATTACGAGGTTGCCAATGATGCAAGCAGATTTTTGCTGACTAATACTTTTCTGTAAATTATGAAAAACTAAAGAAAGAAAGGTAAAAGCGCAAACATTTTTTGTTTCTTTTTTTCGTACATATGCTATACTGTAACTATTATCAATTGTATTGTAATGTGTAGTTTTTTTAATAGATTGGTATTTCTGGTCTTCCTATAGAATGTATGGTTTGGTAGTAGTAATTGAATTTACCAAAAAATAAGATATGGGAGTAACTTTCCTCGTTCCCCCTACTGCATACGTAATTGTAAATCTTATATAAACCTCAATGACTGTGTGGGTGTGAACTGTATTGGATCTTTAGTGGATATGATATGGATGTTTAGTGGATACGATGTGGAGATAATGTGGATGTTTAGTGGATATGATGTGATCTGTGTGATACACAGTCAAGGTCAAGTAAGTTGCATCCATCATTGGTCTCATTGTATTTGCACATCATCATAACTTTAAATTCAGTTTTATATATTGATTACCTGACTTTTTTCCCAATTCATTAAATTATTTTTACATGCTAAACTAATTATTTCTTATTATTATTATAATTCATAATTAGTAATACTGTCTGTCTAAACAATCCATTGGCATCCATCCATAACATCTTGAGAGTAACCGGCATTTATTGATGGGGGGGGGGATACTTTTTTCATCAGCAAGACGTCTTTCTTTATTTGATCTTTATTTAGTAAACCTTTTAAAACTTATTTAATGAAACATACAGTAATGAAAGCCATATCATCTCCACTAAACACCCACATTATATCCACTAAACATCCACATCATCTCCACTAAACATCCACATCATCTTCATTACACATCCACATCATCTCCACTTAACATTTACATCATCTTCATTACACATCCACATCATCTCCACTAAACATTTACATCATCTTCATTACACATCCACATCATCTCCACTTAACATTTACATCATCTTCATTACACATCCACATCATCTCCACTATACTACATTTCCACATCCTCTCATTACAGAACCTGTAATGCACGTGTTTCAGTTCTTGGTTTAAACTGAAATATGCCTAACTAGATAAGTTTCCAGACACACTATTGACAACCATCCACTGACATGACACATATGTTCACCTCTTGTAGAGAGTAAACACAATGTTCTTTTTTTTCTTCTCATTTTATAGTCTTATATGATATTTGTTTTATTTCTAGATCACATTAGAGTGATGAAATTATTTTCCAACAACTTATATTTTTTATTATTTTTTTTTTATTTTTTTTTTTTTACATGTAACAATGGCAACATACAAAACCATCACACAGGACACAACTGACTGATGACATGTGTTATGTTTTGAGTTGTGCACTGTTCCGATTGACTGAAATCCAAACAAACAACAATGGCCATGCATTCTTGATGGATTCCATTAGCTTTCTTTGTTTATTATTATTATTTTTCCAACTTAGGTCAGACTGGGACTCATTCTTGTATCTCAGATATAATAGAAATTGACATAAACGATTTAGTTTAAATCACACAAGATGAATTCATACAGCTGCTGTATGATGTTTTTGTCTTGTGTTCTCAAACTATAATTTATATAACCAAAAAAATCTAATATTGTGACAATTTATCTGGATTAAAAATACCACACTTTTTCATATACTGCATACCCCCAAAAAATTTGGTATTGGACGAATTTTTTGGGTTCGTTTTACTGTATAATACTAAAAAGCTCCCTATAACCGAACTGGCTGCTCACCAATTATTTCGGTACAGAGAGGTAATACTGTATAGTACGGTATATACAGTATTGTATGCTGTATTATTGTAAATATGTACGGTAAGTATATTTCACTGTTTTATTAATGTTTTTCACCGTTCTATGTGTATTTAAAGAAAAACATAATGAAATACCATATATGGTTGTGTTTATAGGCGACAAGTATTCAAACATACAATACTATGGCTGCTAATACTATTTGTGGGGATCTGTAGAACCTAACCCCTGTAAATAGCAAGAGTCAACTGTATTCGTAAATTATATAAATTATGTACAATAGTAGTGTAGAGTTGTAAGAGAATGTGTGCAACAGTCAACTGCTGTGATTGGCTGGTGAGACTGGGGGCGTCCGGGCAGGAATGGTGAGTGGCATATGAAAATTTTGCACCTCTTTGTTTAATGACATTAATTTCTCCACTGGTTTTAAGGCCCTAAATGCCTTGCAGTGTTTTCAACATTTGAAGTTAGCCTACAGAGAAATTACAATGCTGTGGAATTTTCAATTCCTCATGAATCTCCTTAGCCTTATCACAAAGCATTTGTCGAGAAATTGCAGTTCTTTCTTATTCATATAGCATTTCATCCAGGCATTTGCTTATACATTGTCCTTGCTCCGGTGTTTGCAAAATTTCTGCGCATGAAAACTCATTTCTATCACTTAAAGATATTGATCTCATGATCAATTTGAGATAGTCATAGTCTTAAGAAATCATGACAGACATACACTAATACTGACCTAAATTGCTATAATTGGTGCTGCACATTTACTTTATTGTAAACATTATTAATACAGATACTTTAGGCAATTGTTCTTTTAGTAACAATTACTGTATTAAAAATTTCTTAAATGTGATCACCTGAGGATTAGGCCCTAGCTTAATTCTCCTTAAGTTTAGCCATCCTAATGCTAACCTGACTTAATGTAACAGCTTAACCTTACCTAGACTGATCCCCCCCCCCTCTCAGAGCATTAATCATCAGGTGAAATAAGCTGGGAGAGAGGGGGGAGGGTGGCTGCTCTTGAGATGATCCTTCAAGTTTTAATGAAAATTATACCGAGTACACTAATAAAATGATTTATTTTTTACCTAGGTTAAACAACTAGAAGAGGCTATCAATGAGGAGTACCGCCGTAAAGAATCTGCTGGCATACGCTTGACTAATGCTCAGGTAGAATATGCTACTGCAATGCTGGACAAATATGGTGATAATTACAAGGTGAATATATTGTAGTGAATTTTTTGTTTATGGTCATAGATGCTATCAACAGTGGTTAATGGAGAAAATTTTAAGGTATATTTCTGACTGGGGATGCAGAGTCTTCCTTTAAACACTTTGATGCCTTACACCACCTTCTTTTATGCGTCATTGGTACAGTATTTTGAATATGCTTAGGGTCAAGTACTTCATCCGTCACTAACCCAGCAAAATCAGCAGACATATGTTCACTAGCCTTTAAAAATATGGCAAGTTTATGAGTAATTGCTTTCACTGAAACTCCCACTCCTTATAAATTTCTGCAAAATTTCTAGACATATGAAAATAGCAGGAGTCTCAAGTACATATAGGTATCTCTCTAGATACGAATTGGTTATATTCGAAAGAAAAAAATTGTTGGGTGAATTTACATATCACGAGTAGATAAACATGTGGAAAAAACAGTGTTTAGTTTTCCAGTGATAAAATACCCTAATATCATACCACAAAAACACAAAATTGGTTCACAAACTAGAACAAAATTTTCCTAATTAATGATAAATAGTATATATAGTAACTACTGTACTAAAATTTACTACCTAACACTGGTACATTATCTTATGGGAGGACAGTCTGGGCTTGGGGATGAGCAGGGGTAGGCTGAGTAAAGGCGGGAACACATTATTATCATGTCATGTGAGCTCGTGCAAGCTCACGTGGCCTCAAAACCGTGAAATCGGCAGTAGGATTCACATTTGTATCACGTCACCTCACGGTATTTTACAAAGCTAGGATTTTTTTTCACCAGCTTATTCATGAACACTATAATAATAGCTAATAGTATATTTAATATACTGTAAATGTGCTTATTATTACAGAATTGAATGTTATGTTAGTCACTTAAAGTTTATAACATCATTTATTAAAATTTCAGTGTCAATGTATTACCATTATTAAAAACAAAAACAAAAATTTGTTCACATTTTGAAATAGATGAAACCAGTCAAATACCTATGGTCTTTGTAATTAGGTGACTTCGTATTATACAGAACTTCTTGTGCTTTAATGTTTTCTATGAGTAGTTCTTCCATTGCTAGAGAAGCACTGTAAATAGAACCTCACACTATCACGCACATCACATATGTGTGCTGGAACAGAAAATGTGAGAGGTGAGCTGACAGAGAGCTCACATGATATCGCGTTATTCGCAGCCGTGACAGCAGTGTGTCTCAAGCAATGCAATAATACACATTATTGGCCTGCACACTTCTCATGGTCACGTGAGCTCACGTGACGTGATAGCAATGTGTTCCTGTCTTAAGGGCTTTACTCGGCGAGATGAGGAGGGTTCTCCACCTCATCACTGCTGTCTGCCAAGGACACCACAGTCCTTAACATGCTTGTAAATTTTGGCTACAGTAGAAGCGGCCAGACCAAGATCTTTCCAATTCTTGGTAGGGTGATCACCACATTCATGACATTTAAGTACTGACAATTTTGTCTCAAGAGTCACAGCCTTTTGTGATTTCTTTGGTGTATTACGGGTAGCCAAATGTTCAGCAGAACGCTTGGATGCTATAATGAAAGGTACATATAACAAAAGGATGGCATGAATACACACGCATAAAAAGAGATCACTTCACATACAATGAATGGAAGGATGCGGGAGGGATAGAGGGGTGTATGATCAGTGAGCGAGGAGAATACATCTGCAAATCTCTTCCGGCTTGCCATGCCTTTCGCACAGAGGCTGCTGGGCTTGTTAGTAGTGACGCCAGCATCACTAGTATAAACAATCGCAGCTGGCGGGCCCTTTGTTTTCATGCATCTGAACAGGGAAAGGAGAAAACTTTCTGGTTTCTTACAGCATTTTTGCATCTCTATTCAACATGAGCAAGAGACCAAGTGATGGTAGTGTTGTTTCAAAAGCTAATAGAAAGTGTATAAGCTTAGCCGAGAAACTAGATGTGTTAAAACGATATGAAAAAGGTGAGAGGTCTGTGGATATTATATGGAGCAAGCAATTAACATATTTTCTGAAGTAGATCCATTAATAGAACAAAGCATTAAAATTTAAATAAATGCAAATGACCTCTGCAAAAAGATTTATAATGAGAAAAGAAAGCAGCTGTACAAGGTTCTTTCGACAGCTTTATTATTCGAAGGCCTAAACCATGAACTTCAGCTACACCATCAAATTCAGCATCATAAGCAGCTTCAACAACTTCAGGTTCAGTAACAGTTTCAGCAACAGGTTTATGGAAAGCTACAGCTTCAGCCAGAGTTGAACCTGATGACTGTCATCTGAATAAAAACTCGCACAATATTCATTGGCTGTCCTTATGTTTTAGACTTTACCACCATTGGTGAGTAGAATTTTTGTTTTACATTCGTAAATATTATTTAAAACATATATGAAAAGTAAATAAGTGTTACTTTCATATTTATATGTAGAGAAATGACGATATGTTTTCACATGTACACACTTAATGTACATACATTGGCGTTCCCAATCGTCTCGCTTTATTTCTTTACCATTAGTGGTTAGCTACTTCTAGTGTTCAATTTATTAACATTAAATAACATTACTTAAAACATACATACAGGTATTAAATTGTTTTACATTAAGTTCACTACAGCTACAACCAAGGTCTTATTTTCTTCAGCTTCTTATAAGAACATAAGAATGGAGGAAACTGCAGCAGGCCTATTGGCCCATACTGGGCAGTCCCATTTAAACCCAACGCCTATTGCTCATATATCCATCCAACCTATGTTTGAAGCTATCCAGCGTATTCGAGTTAATGATGATATTTGGTAACTTGTTCCGCTCATCCACTACTCTGTTTCCAAACCAATGTTTACCTATTTCGCGCCTAAATCTAAATTTGTCTAATTTAAAACCATTGTTACGAGTTCGCTCCTGGTTGGATAGTTTGAGTACCTTTGTAATGTCCCCTTTGTTCAGCCCTGACTTCCATTTATACACCTCGATCATATCGCCTCTCACTCTACGTCTCTCGAGGGAGTGCAAATTAAGAAGTTTTAACCATCGTCTCCTCTTGTGTGTTTTAATATTTTACGTATTATTAATGAATTGTATTGTTCATTTCGCACATATAAAGATTAATTCAATCAAATGCATATTCAGTAATAAACAACAATGAATCTTTTGTACATATTCTTAAAAAGATAAATGCGCATGTATATGTGGGCGGTCCCAATCCATCTTATTTTTGTTGTTGTTTACCATTAGTGGTTAGCTACTTCTATTGTTCCATTACTTAAAACATATATATTAATTTGTTTACATTAATTTTACTACAGCTACAACCAGGGTCTTATTTTCTCATGTAGAACTATTGTCCCGAACTCCTGGCTGTATGCACAAATAAAAACAATGGAGTCCCATCTCTTGTGTGACCATATTATTAATCATTTATATTGTATAAGGTGCATTCAGAAACATTATTTAAACAATGTATTTTGCAATTTTCATTAATTGTATTGTTTTGGGAGGAAAAGAGCATAAAAAGCCACACAAAGACATGAAAAGGTCACACTTAGGAATGCATCTCATTATTATTGCTTTATTTTAATGGTAATTAATGATTCGCAATACGATGATTCACCTTACACTGCAATATTGGAGGAAACATTACCGTCATTATTCGAGGCTTTACTGTACTGTAATCTCCTCATTAGCCGGAATAATTGATGTAGAGTGGTTCCAGGTTTAAGAGATTTCTGGGTACTGAGATGAATTTTCTCATCCTTAGAATTTTTCCAGGCACTGGTGAATGTTTCTGCATCAGATTGCAGTCAGAGCTGTATTTATTTATGCAAACATTACTGTACTGTGTACACTATGCTGTACAGTACTCATTAGCAGATGCTGTAGTCTTGAGCTTATATGATGTAGACAGGCCAAAGGATGATATGATACAGGATGACCTGTCTTTGTTCTGTACCATCACCTGTAGCAGGTGTTATTAATTGTCTCTCTCCTCTTCCTACTGAAGGAGGGATTGTACACACACTGTATATCCTTTACACACTAGCATATACTGTCCACTCTGCTATGTACAGTACTGTATGGTACATATATTACTTTCACACTTATCGAATATACAGTACAGTACAGTATGTGTAACTGCAGTCACTTTATATGTATTAATGCTGGTTTAATGGTATTCTTGTCTGTTTGTATCCTGATACAGAAATGTACTGTACTGCATAACACAGATCATATGTGAATATAGCAACAAGTGAACAAAATTATACAGTGGAAGAAGACAATGAATTAAGAGTGTCATGTTGCTTGAGTATGAGGTAGGCTGTGAGATACATCAACCAATCATAGGCAGACCATGCAGTCACATGACAGTAGTAGCCAATCATAGCTAAGGAGTACGCTGAGACTACCCACCCACACAATCCGCACGTGTTGGTACGTGATGCAATCTCTCGGAAATACATTCGAATGCCCAGAACTGAGAAATTTTCCACAAAATTTCTCAACTAACAGAGAGATTACTACTGTACTTAGATTCAGAGTTAGAAGAGACTGGCACTGGTCCTTTACCACTTGGTGTACTGTACAAGGAGATATAATGTTTGGTTATGTTATACAGCATATTCATATTACTCATTACTACTTGTCAGGTGAATGGGATTTGTATCAGCTTAAGTTGGTTTCCTCTCTTCCCCTCAGTTTGTTGGGTTTACTTACGTGCTGTGTTTCTTGAGCACTTGAAGTTATTAGTGCTTCTTACACTTCTTTTCTTGATGGCTTGGATATACAGAGTTACTCTAGACAGCAACTAGTATAGATTGACTCGGTTCCTCCTCCTCCTTCCAACGTGACAGCTAAGTGTTCTGGAAACTGATGTGACTCGGCTCTTTTGGTTTTCTAACAATCAAACAATAAGGGATTGTGGAGCAATCACATACTTGTGCTCTCAGTACTTCATTCTTTTCAAGGACCTTTTTACCAAGTATCTCTTTTGTTTGGTGGATCCAATTTGAAGGCGATCAATTTAACAATTTAGCTATTTGATTTTTAGATTCCCAGTCTCACATTCATGTCCTTGGAAACTTGTTTTTTCTCCCTATAGACCTCCTTACTGTATAGAATTACCCTGTCCTGACTTAATTAGATAACACAATTTCAAGACCAGTCCTTCATATTCAATGAATGATATGAAAACATATTGAGATTGATCTGTGATGATGTTAATTCTGAATTTAATCCCGTGTGTATGGGGCTCCCTCTGTGCTGAATAAAATTGTGTGGCATTAGCCAAATAAGATACAGGGTATAAAAAGTGGCATCCCCATAGTGAAAGGGTCAATAAAAATTTATAGATCAGTAAATAGAGAATTCAAGTTACAGTATTGTTTTAGATCATTATTGTATGTATTTTCATGTAAGAAGAAAACTATAAGAATTAGAATAATTATTTTGCTATATTATACAAAATAATATTTTTTGTGAATAGTACAGTAATTATTTTGAGTAAGTATGTAATTATATAATGTGTGACAGAAACAAATATATGACTGACGATACAGTATATTTATGATGATTTATTCCTTTAATAGTTTTCTTTATAATTATTTTTCTCTTTTTTTCTCACACAGGCAATGGCAAGGGATCGTAAGAATTACTTTCAAGACACATGGAAGCAGATCAGAGCCAAGATTAACCTGTTTACCCAAAATCCAAAATATTATGCTCCATATTTGAAACAGAAAGGATTATTTAAGCCAGAGCTCTTGAAATCCCAGGAGAAATAATAAAGAATATATTTATGTACAGTATTTGTATTATTGACTTACAGTACTGTTCATCCTATTTTACAAATACTGTACTGTGTGCATCTCTAATCTTACTGATTTTTTCTGCATTCTTAATTGTGGAACCATCCAGAGCAAACTAGAGGGTACTGTACAAGGTAATTAAGTATTTAAAATCACTTAAAAATACAAGACATCGCTGACCTAAATTGATCGCTGGCCATGCTAATTTCTTCACAGCTAATAAGACAGTCAACCAATTTCTCTTCTATAATGTATTTCTGATTTTCATCTGTATTGTACTTGCATTAATTCCTAAGCTTGTGTATATAACTTTGTACTGTATTAAGTTAGCTAAGTTAAATCTCCATGTTCTTTACCATACTGTCATGTCCTGTTGTGGCTTCACTACTGTACAATATAATTACCAAGATTACAAACAAGCTCTCATGATTTTAGCCTTTATGAACCACCTGAAAATTAGCCCCCCCAAGTACTCACCTGGTGAATCACTTCCCTCAGCTTAACCAGCCTGAAGTTTAACCACCTCAAAACTCTCTGGGGGGATATTGTGCATCACCCTAAATTACCAAAATTCTTCATTATTGTGCATTCAGACTCAAATATTGCCCAATTGACAACTAGTATTTACAGTGCACAGTCCAGTATTCATACAGGGTATTTTGTGTTGTGACCAAATGGATTGTTATACAGTGAGTTCTGCTATAACGCGTGTTTTGATAACGCGAATTTGCTCTAACGCGATTTATGAATTAGGAACGGTATTTGTATAACGCGAACGCTTGTTTGCTATAACGCGATTTTTGCTTACTATTTCTCCAATTTTGTGGTACTGTATTAACTGTGAATATAGTAAAGAAGAATATCAACAAGAAGCGTTCTGGTGATAGAATTCCGGTGATGATCATAAAAGAAAGGATATAACACTTGAAGAGAAGCTCGATTTTATCAACCTCAAAATCACCCTTCTCCCCCATCAAGTAAAGTGTTACATTTACTGTATGATTTCATTATTAGATATGAATGTAACATTTATTTAGACTGTGTTAGGCTAACTACTAAATTTTTTCGATTTCGAGTAATCTGCACCTAACCCTATTTTCTCCATAAGCCCTGTTATTTCTATTACGCCATTTTCTATAACACGATATTTTACAAGAACACAATTATCGCGTTATAGCAGAACTACCTGTACCTTAATGTACTGTGAGCAAAAAGAGAAAGGAGAATTTAATGGATGTCGCTATAGGGGATGGTGTTAAGAAGCAGCATGCTATAACTTTTAAGGAAAAAATAAAGGAATCCCCTTCAGTATCCCTGAGAGATCTGCCCTTCGATCTCCAAGCAATAATTTGTTCTCATCTGTAATTACTCCTCAAGTTCAGTATGCAAGTTTGATACAGTAATTTATGGTAGAAAATAGAGATGTCAATACTGTACAATATTTTCACTGTAAAGGTAGCAGGAACCATTTAAGAGTCAAAATTAGCATGTGAAGTTCGTAAGAAACATGAAATTAGGATGAAAATGTTCTTGAAAATATCAGTCATGCTGCTACTATGCCATAATTACCATAAGTTTAATGTTTATGTAATTGAGGTTACATTCCTATGGGCTATTTATATGATATTCTCACATGAATGGTACTGTACAGGATATCAAAAAAGTATCTGTCTACACTCTGTGTGAAGCATTATGAGACTACAGATGATAGATACTGTATTGGGATATGCCCATTTCTGCCATTTATAGTTTAACATAAGTAATGCAATGTGTATTTATTTTGGCATTATTAATATCATGTTTGGTTACCAAATGTACTAGGTTCAGTATGCCACAGAACCACGCATACCAACCCTTCCAGGACATCATGAGTTGCAAGTAACATTTTGAAAGTCATTGGACCCATCCTGGCAGATACTGAGATACTGAATCTCTTAAAAACACATATGACTTTAAACAAATCCCTTTGAAGTTATTTTTTGTATGAAAAATTTGTAAATATCTGAAATAGTTTAAAGCAATAAGAAACTTCTAAGTTTACTTCAAACAAAGTTGTTTAGAAAAAAATTGTAAAACAAAATTAGACCCCCCAAAAAGTCAGAAATTATATTAAACTCAACCATAGGGCACTAGTAATATCTACAACAGTGGTTCTCAACCTTGTTTGCCCCATGCACCCCTTTCACCATATGTCAGAATGTCATTCCCCCCCTCCTTTCCAAGATTGTCTGCCTCAAAAAGTGCATTCCAAATAATATGCATATAATACTGAAAACCTTTATTTTTTCCATATAAGTACATATACATTTACAATTTTACATGGATTATTTTTATAGTGGAGTTTTACAAATTAAATGCCAATTGAAAATGTTGATGGATTTATAAAACTTGAATAAAAGTAAAATAGTTTTTTTTTATTTATAATGAATTACTTAACAGACCAAACTGAAGCATAATGCAATAAACAAAAAGTTCAATAGAATACCAGGATATTGTAAATTTGTAATTAATTTTATTCAGATGAAGATTACAGTCAATGAGAAACCTGTGATTGTTTTTTCTTCGCCAATTCTGGGATACGCGGAGGAGTGCTTGAAAGGGCACAACGCAGGTCATTTTCTACCTCTAATCTACTACGTTGCTTCGTTTTAATTTGCAACAGAGTTGAAAAGCCTGACTCACAAAGATATGTCGACACAAACGGAAGCAATGCACGGATAGCTCTTTCTGCCACTTTTGGGTAGGAATCGCACATCAAGGGCCAAAATTCTGTGATTGATTTCTCATCGAACATATCTCTTGCTCCCGAATCAGTTTCCTGAAAACCTGAATTCCCCCCCTGGTTGAGAACCACTGATCTACAACTTGTTCCTCCCTTTCAAAATGCCTTACCACATCCATTTTTACATCTAAACTAATCAGTGGAGCCATTTTATTTAACCGGCAAGGATTTCTCAGGAATTTAAAATTCATGACTTTATACTACGGTACTGTATCTTTCATGTAAAAGTATCCAAATGAGTGGCTGAATAGCGATGTTTAGTCAGCCATAAATGTCATAAGAAGATACCTGTAATGTAATTAGTGTAGCAGTAGCAAATTAGATTATTGTAGATAAAACTGTACATTATATCAATCTTGTACTGTACTGTACTGTATATTGTTGTCTTGGTTTTAGATCCATACTTATAACACTTTAAATTTGTCTCATAATTGGATGTCTTGTAGGGGTATTTGCATGTTGCATCAATCAGCTAGCTAGTGCAGTTGGTAACCTGGAGCAGACACTGCCAACACGATCTCCCGATACTGTTGTTATAATTGGCCACAGTTATGTTTGCTATCTATGAACAAATTTAAGACCCATTACATATACAGTACTGTACTGAATCTGATAATTTTGTAATTAATATGTACAGGTACTGCCAACATGGTGCATCCCTCAATTCTCTTCACAATATGAAGAACTGAAGAGATAGTGGGAAACAATACGTACCGTATTTGTTCAAGTAGGTGGTCTGGTAAATATTTGTGGTCGATGGTTTGGTATATTTTGTGGTCTTCTTGACTTGTCTGGCTTTTGTGTAACCACGATCTGGATTTGAAGTTTGTAACAGTGGCATACAGTATGTGAGCAAAGGTTTTTTGTGGCTACTAAGTTGCTGTTTGGTCATCAGTTAGTAGTTGAACAGCTGGTCGAGTGCATGCGAATTAGTATAAATTAATTTAATTTTCAACTATTGACTTAAAATTTGTGTTGAATTCACTGTGCCTGACTTGGATTTAAATGCTCTGAAGAGGCTTAAGGGTGTAGAGATATGTCATGCACCTGCTTGTTAATTGTTTATATACATGATAATTGATGTTCCTAGACAAGGAATGTAAATTTCATATAGCAAGCACAAATTACCAATGAATGACGATGTTTAAGATCAGCCTAGTCAGCACTGCAGCTCAGAATCAAATTAAGGCATAATATTCAAGGATGGGTAACAGAAATTAAGTACAGTAGAAGTCCAAAAATCCGGACTGCTTGGGGATTGGGTCGGTCCGGATTTTCGGATTTTCCGGTCTGAATAAATGTGATAGGCTAGGTTAGGAATTAGTGGCTAAGTAGCCACTTGCTAAAAGGTAAGGCCATATTTCAGGATGGATGATAATGTGCCTTTTCTTGTATAACTTTGCTTTTCTCTTGAATATGGCTAACAAGAGCAATGCACTGTTTAAAGGACAGCGGAATGCTCTGTTCATGGTTATCCATACTTCCCAAGCTTTCCTGCTCTATGTTGTGACTGCTGACTCCTGGCCACCCCTGTGTGACCCAACACCCTGATGGGGTAATGATATGGATCTTGACTTGCTAGTTTGATAGACAATTTTGGTTTCATTTTGCTCAATATTTGATGATTAATGCAATGTAGATTGTCGTTTTTGTGGAAATGCTATTTTTTTTTCAACTTCTGAGTTGAGTTTTTGTCAGTGGGAAAAGTTATCGACTGAAAATGATATCGTCCCAGCCCCTCTGAACTCTAGGATCATTTTCTGCACCAGCCACTCTGTGACAACACGTGACTAAGGTTAGGTTAGGTTATGATTGGTAAGGTTATGATTTGTTGCTTTTCAATGGAAAACGGTCGTAGTAATGTAAAAAAAATACGTTTTGTATTTGTGATTCTCAACCTGGAAGTTGAAAAATAAAAATTTTCACAAAAAGACTATCTCCGTTGCATTAAGCATCAAATATTGAGCAAAATGATACCAAAATTGTCTGCTAAACTTGCAACAGTCAAGATACAAATAATTACCCCCTGGTGAAGTACAACCTTCAAAACAAACCTCACAAACACCAGAGAATGATAATGTCTATATCCCATAGATATCCCTTTAACACATCTATGTTCGTATGGTGATTTGGTTACATTTTTTATTTTTTTTGAGGGAATTATTATTGGGGTACTCGATGCCTGGGTTGTGGCAAGCGCCGATTTGGAAATATTGGTAGTTTCGGGTGCCAGTTAGTAGGGCTCATCATCGGTCATGAAGACTGAATAAGGCCCTGAATCCAGCCTGAATGAGGGTCAGATTATATACTGTACAGCAGTGGTCCCCCAACCTTTTGTAGGCTCTGGGCCACATTTATCATTGTAAATAATATAGTAGTGAAGGGGGGCTAAAACTTTGGATCTACATTCAAGATACAAAAAACCTCACAGTATACAGTTACTTGCAGTTTTACACGAGTCTAACAGTTTATTCGTTACCAGTTACATACTTTTTACATATACTCTTTAATCATGTTAGCTCTCTCTGGCCCCGGTCTGGTAAATGCACACGTCCTGTACACGACCGATTCGGGACAAATGGGTTATTGCGCTATTTATCTAATCTTCACAACAGATTCCCAATTATTTCAAAATTTTATAATAAACCCTTGCGGGCTCCAGTTGAGGACCATTGCTGACAGTATAGGCCATGACGTAATTAAACACGTTAATAAGAACGCAAAGAAATTAAATAATAAGAAAGCTGAAAATGTAGTCAGTGGGTAGCAGAGTGAGAGCGGCGGCGCGGTGTTGGTGAATGTTGTTGCCGCAGAAACCTAGTAACCACATGTCCTCTAAACCGGCCGTCCGCACCGGTCCGATGGCCAATACCTCACTGCACAACCACACCTGCATCAAGTTCTTGGCCAGTCCCCTCCCACCCTTATTAACTGTGTTACCACTAAAAACTCTTGAGCGCTTTAATTAAACTGATCTATAGTCCGTTAAAATTAAAAGACGTGATTCACAAATGTCGGAGATAAGAGAGACTGGCAGTGATGTGAGGGTACTTGTAATCATGAAGTAGTGCAGGTCTACCGTGTGTATTGATTCTTGGTATTGTTGTGGTTACCAGCCATGACTCAAGTAAGTCGTACCTACAATATAGCTGTTATTATTTTTAAGACTTTGTGTAATGATATCTCGAACGCTTCTCTAAATGGGTGTTCTCTGAGGAAATTGTATCACGAAACAATTTAATACATAGTGTAAATATAAGACGAGGTTTACCATTTCATGTTTCAAGACAATCATTACAGGTACAAATATTTTTAAATCACCACAATGCACAAATAATAGTTAAGATCTATACAAATTATTCTCACATTTAAAACTCTGAGGAAAAAAAATATGTGTAGGTGGTACTCAAGGACCTTGATCTGTATGATAAAGATGTCGAGATCAAATATATTCCATTTTGAGGATTAGTTTGTTCGACACATGTCTTGATAAGGATGAGTTAGGTTAACACAGGCTCCCGTTACCTTAAACTTAACAACATTGTATTTTTACGATCTTTTCTGTTTCTATCCCATCACCGTAGTTGCACACACCTTATAGATAGTTTCCCCCTTATCATCATTTTTTTCATAAGAACCTAAGACTAAAGGAAACTGCAGTAGCCCTATTATTGACCGCGCGAAGCAGTTTTTGTTTACCTCCAACTATTATCACTCCTATAATCTCCAAATTATATTTTAAAATTTTCAACGAGTTCCAATAATAATGATTTTTGGTAAATCATTCCACCTATCGACAACTCTATTTCCAAAGCAATGGTGAAAAATATTTGGCTATATACCTCCAATATCTAAATTTCTCTAATTCAAACTCATGTCTCCGTGTTCGTTCCTGGTTTGATAATTTAAGTACAGCTGTCACTGGACAAAAAGAATTCGGCAGAGAGGGAGGAAGGTGGTGTATGGGAGAGTAAGGGTAGGCAAAGATTTGGCACATTGCACAGAAATGGCGATTGAAAGTGTGCGATTTCCTTTTCACACCACAAATGTATTATTGTTATTATTTTTTTTACTGTTTTGCGTGTATATTCATTTTACCCGATTACCTGATCAAATTTAATTTTTGGAGTGATTGCTGACGTGTTTGGGGCTTTTAGGTTATCCTAGAAAAGTTTCGGTATAATCAATATACTGTAAGTCTAAGCACATTATCATTAAATCTGAGTGATTCAAGCAATGTCGTTCTAGTTGAATATGAAGGGGTTGGGGTAACACCTCTAAGAATTATAATTATTATATTATAATAAGTAGCATTAGTAGTCGTAGTAATAGTAGTAGTAATATTATTGAAAATCCACAAATTAAAATTATTTTACTGCACGGTGCACAGTACGAGGCCTGTCCTACCGTCTGTCAATTCTCAGCTCGGGTCTACGAAGGCAGAGTTATAAATTAGAAGTTTTCATTCAGTGTACAGTAAATTATATAGTTATTTTCTACCTTTTGTGGATTCCACCACGAAATGCTAACCCACCGTCATTTTGTTTGATACAATGCAAACATGACTATTCAAGCGTTATCAGTTTGAAACTAATATGATTTATAATTGCGTATGAGATAGAAAGCTTATTGAGAGTGTGCGTAGCTAGTGTGTGGATCATTAAATTACAGATTTCAAATAAGAATGTCATGTATAAGAGAGAGAGAGAGACCTTATTTTTAGTGCTAAGGTGATTATGGAATCGACTGGATGTTATGACTCGTACACACACGCGCGGATTCTTACCCTTACAGTGTAATGGTAAGTTTGACAGATGATGGTGTAAGGCTTACAGTACACTATCATCCGTAAAATTTTCACTTAAATGGAGATGTGAGAGCCATCTATCATATCCAGTAGTGTGTCAACATTACACTGCCTAACCGCAACCAGATAATTTCTCTCATCTGTTTACAATAACAGTAATATAAGGAATTCTGATTGGGTATTCTTTTAGATTATGCCAAATTTTCTACATTACCTGGAAATGCAAGAACCCAACCAATTAGTTCACTTATATCAGAACAAAAATTGCGACTAATGATAGTGAGACTTTATCATAATTAATCAGATCTTCAGTTCCTATATTGGGGGAAAAATATGACTGTGAGATTCGTCTCTCTCTCTCTCTCTCTCTCTCTCTCTCTCTCTCTCTCTCTCTCTCGTGTATTAGCGTGTGTGAGAAGACTTATGCGAGTCATGTAAATCGTTCATTGATTCACCAGGTCTCACTGAACAAGGTCTAACAACATATAGATTTGACGTAATTTATCCTGTGAGAAGTTGGGAGGGATGAACATACTAAATATATATATATAATCAAAAGGAAAATGTGAATAAATATATTTTCAGAAATAAGTCCATTATTAAGAAACCAGACAAATGTAAACAAAATTAATAAATTTTTATTTTTATCAGCATTATATCAAAAAATTTCAGCTGTATTCAAGTTCAATTCAAGGGTCGGCGGGAGACGTGGTTATTTGGCGATAACATTCTTAAACATGAAAAACCGAGGCACGCCAGAACGATAACAATACAGTACTGTACTGTGTGTATATGGTGGGTCAGCCATGAGTATTGCATTCAGCTCCTGGTGGCGGCAAACTTCATTAACGCAAAGAAAACTAACTCAACGTAATCATCTTATTTTTTATATGCTTTAACTCTCAGGTTTTTAGGTTAGAATTTTTGTTTTTAGTTAGGATTTGGGTTTTAAGTTTTCATTTAGTTTTTTAGTTTTTTTTTTAGGATTTACAGTAGGTTGGGTTAAATTTGGTTCGGACAGATTGGTTTGGTTAAGTTAGGTTGATTAAAGTTGGTTGGTTAGTTAAGACAAAGTTAGGTCAGGAAAGGTCAAAGTTTAGGTGGGTACATTGCTCTTATTACATTTGGGATGTGATTTTGGGTAATATTCTTAAAGTATATTGTTTAACAGCATAACAGTGATACCCAAAATTAACAACAAACAATAGTGCTAGTATAAATAAATAGCCCTTATAATAATGTCAAATTCAATCGAATATAGTGACGTCATGCTTCTCCCGCCTTCGTTTTCCAATAATCCGCACAGCAGACTACAGTATATGCATGACCTAACAACATAATTCCCCAACAAAACCCATAACACCATCACTTATCAGGTGGCGCTGGGAGACTTTAGACTTTTATTATGTCCTTTTGTAAATAGCAGTGCTGACTTGTAAGTACTCTATCGCTAAACTGACGGCAACCCTTATTAGTGGATGCACATTGACACATTGTAATAATCATGATTAAGTGCTGTAAATTTTGATGATCGTAACTAATGGTTAGAATACGAGTAGTAGAGGTTTCTTGAAAAAAATGGCAAGAGGATTTAAAGGTAGAGTTCCATTGATGATGAAATATCCCCACACTGTAAGTGGTGGAAGCCCAAACTAATAGTTGTACTAACTTATGGTTAGTAATGGTTGTACCTTAGCAAATTGTTCAATATGGACGGATATGACTTATTTACGAACCTTTCCCAAGCTACTTTCAAAAGGGATGTGGTTATCTATGCTAGGCAAGATCTTGGAGCCAGCCAGGTGAAGGTACAGGGAGAGGACGTTTTTGAAGAATCTAAGTGGTGTAAAATCAAATTAAAGGGAAGAGACTTACTTATTGTCGGGTGTATCTACAGATCCCCAAACTGTAGTTTATTAAACCAAAGGAACTTAAGAGCCTTAATAGACAATGCAACGGTGCTGAACCCTAGCCACCTCCTTGTCATGGGAAACTTTAACTATGGCGACATCGACTGGACAAAGGAAACCACACCAAATTACTTAAATAACCCCGCTACACTTTTTGTAGAAACTCTGAAAGATAATTTTCTGTTCCAACAAGTTAAAGACCAGACTCATTACAGAGAGCAACACCCAAGCCTCTGGACCTCATTATAAATAACGAGGAGGGTATGATGGCCAAGCTGGAACATCTAGCCCCCGTTGGCACCAGTCACCACGTAACGTTGTCTTTCAGATTTAACTTACGTTGTTCATGGCAAAACCAGGCCAATGTTCAAATATTACATGGGCAATTACGACGAGATGAGGGAGGAGATGAAGGGTATCCACTGGTCTGACTCACTAAGGTATAAGAAAGCAGACACTACGCTGAATACCATAGCCAGTAAATTGAACCATTTGATCGATAAATATATACCCAAGATCAAACCCAGTGCCTCCAGGAATACAAGGAAACCGCTACACATGAACCATACGGCACTCTACAAAGTTAAGAAGAAAACTCAGAAATTCGAGATGTGGGTTAGGACAAACGATGAGCAGGACAGGAGGATGTATGCCAGATCCAGGAACCAAGCAAAGTCAGAGTTCAGAAGGGCTGAAAAAGCGTTCCAGAGGCGGATTGAGAGTGAGGTCAAGTCAAACCCAAAGGCGTTTTACTGCTACGCAAAGTCGAAAATAAAAACGCCACTTCCTGTGAATGCTTTCTAGGGATTCGATATCCATTCTGTAGTATGGTGAACCAAAACTGAACTGCATAATCCAAGTGGTCTCACAAACGCAAAATATAGTTTTAGGATAACCTCGCTAGTCTTGTAACTAACACTCTTTTGTATGAACTCAATACTTTGTTAACCTTATCTCGAACAAATACGTATTGTTGTCCTGGTTTAAGATCCCCTGCTTATCATTACCCTTAAGTCTTTCTCACGTTGTTCATTTGATATCTGGTTTCTATATTTATATCTCCTAGGCTAATTACTTTATATTTTTCCACATTAAATTTACCTGCCTTTTTCAGACCATGTAGTTTTGCCGAGTCCTCGTCAGATTTAATTACACCCCCAATTTTTAGTGTCAGCAAATTTAATTATGTTGTTATCTACGCCTATATCTATGTCGTTTATGTATATATTGTATATAATAAACAGCAATGGTCCAACACCATTTACTACTGAAAAGCGACAAATCGAATTTTTCAGATTTGGGTCAATTGGTACAGCTATGGCAGCGTTTGTCTCATGTGTTCTCATTGTACGACGTCTCACGTACTTAGTTGAATACAAGCTACCTTCTTTATGGAATGTTTTGATGAAGGAGAGAATGGTCCATCTCTGCGATGAAATTCCCTTCTGAATGCTTCCTTGACTTTCAAAAACTGAGACGTATTTAGCGGGCAGGGGCTCCTCTCAATTGAATAAAACCGCCTGGCGTTAGCCAGAATAAAATACCTAAGGGATATTTTGCCCTCAGAAGGGTTAATATATTAATATATTAAATCTGTGTTGGTGCGTACAGTACATAGTAACGTTCCCTAAGTCAAATATTCAGGGCTTCACTTGTAACACGGAAATTAATTATTTAGATATACAAATATTTTTTCAAATATAGACAATAAGAATGTGTCAGAAATAAATGGAACACCCTGTATATGGTGGTGACTAACACTTTGTATCACCCATTACAGCAGTTCCTGACCAGTGTTCCCTCCTCGGGCGTCATGCGCCTTGCAGAGACTCCAGGTGAGATGCATTCCTGGCCAGGCGCCTGACCTGACCTGACCTGCGATTGACCTCTATATATATATATATATATATATATATATATATATATATATATATATATATATATATATATATATATATATGACATTTCTAACCACACCCTGCAAAATACAGTGTACTTAGCAAATGCTGCAGCTTCTGAGAATGGGGAAGGGGAGCGGGGTTACTACTAAGAGCAGAGACGTTACCGAGAACAAATTCTAGCTTGAATGTCATGTACACTAATACTGTAACGTTCCTTGATAAGAGAGAGGAGTTTGAAACACTACTGAAGGTACACCAACCAGATATTGTAGGAGTTATAGAGTTGTTGTACAAGAACAGGAGAATCGACCCAGAGGAATGTGAGTTCAGTATTGCAGGATATGACTCATTTACGAACCTTTCTCAAGAAACTTTCAAGAGGGGTGTGTTAATCTATGCTAGGTAAGACCATAGAGCCAGCCAGGCGAGGGTACAGGGAGAGGATGTTTTTGAAGAGTCCAAGTGGTGTTAAATTAAACTAAAGGGAAAAGACTTACTTATTGTCAGGTGTATCTACAGATCCCCAAACTGTGCCCCACTAAATCAAAGGAACTTAAGAGCCTGAATAGACAATGCGGCGATGCTCAACCCCAGCCACCTACTTATAAAGGGGGACTTTAACTATGGCGACATCGACTGGAGAAACGAGTTCACCCCAAATGACTTGAATAACCCTGCTACTCTTTTTGTAGAAACTCTGAGAGATAATTTTCTGTTCCAACATGTTAGAGACCCGACACATTACAGAGGGGAGCAAACACCCAAGCCACTTGACCTCATCATAACAAACGAGGAGGGTATGGTGGCCAAACTGGAACACCTTGCCCCAATTGGCACCAGTCACCACATAGTGTTGTCATTCAGATTTAACTGTTATCTAGTTCAAGATAAGGCCAGGCCAAGGTGCAAATATTACAAGGGAAATTTCAACGGGATGAGTGAAGAGATGAGGGGTATCCACTGGCTTGACTCATTAAGGCACAAGAACGCAGACACTACGCTGAATATCATAACTAGTAAAGCGAACCATTTGATCGATAACTATATACCCAAAACCAAACCCAGTGCCTCTAGGAATACGAGGGGATCCCAACACATGAACCATGCGGCGGTCGACAAAGTTAAGAAGAAAACCCAGAAATTCAAGACGTGGGTTGGGTCAAATGATGAGCTGTGACCCCTTGTGGGGCGAGCGTCCGCCAGCTCCAGGTAAGGACACTTGACTGCGTAGTGCCCTTTGAGATGTTTATACACTCCAGTTAGGTCCCCCCCCTTGCCCGTCTGTAGTATAAGCCAGGCAATTTCAGGCTCTCTAATCTCTCAGGGTAGCTGCGGTGTCGAAGTGCAGGCACCAGTCTGGTGGCCCTCCTTTGGACATTTTCAATCAACTGACATTCCCTATAGCATATCTCGGGGACCAGACGGGGTGATAGTACTCCAGGCGGGGAAGCACCTCACTCTTGAAGATCGTTGCGAGGGTCGGTCTAGATATCTGAACTACCTTCTTAGAAGACCTAATAATTTAGTTGTGTTCTTATCTACAACTAATACTACTACTATTGTCACTTTTACTATCACTACCATTACTAATGGTAATGCCTCTCTTATCACTACCAGTATCATCATGACCATCTCTATCAGTTTCGGCAACAGTGTTCAGTGAGTCACCACTGCCAACGTTTTGTCGCTCGTTAACTTAGGACGTGGTTGTTGTGTTGGCGACAACTTCTTCACTTTGAACTTCTTAAACAATTTCATGCTTAGGGCTGGCCAACCCCGGATGTGTGAATTCATAACGTGCTGAGAAGGACTTTTGCACAAGTACATATTGTAGTGGGAAGGGAGCGTGTGTGAGCTTATGGGTACACATTGCGATGGCCGGGATGGTTATGTATTTATAGTTTTGGTGTTAAGGAAGAGCATCTGCTGTAGAGTAGCATAGTAACTTGTTTAATTCAATATCTAATGGGCACGCAAACGCCCTAAAGCTAAGCTTCTGACAAAAATACCAAACAACTTTCTCACCGATGACTCTCATCACTTTTTCTTACAGTGCCGGAAGTGAGTCAAGCAGATGGTCACTTCGAAGTTTTGAGACGCCCCTTCGATGGACCAAACTCAAAGGATTTTACCAGTGATGTACAGAAATTGAACCTTCACCCAGACCGGAAGAAGGCCAAACCGGGCCCGAGAAGACGAGGGGCGGATCAAGGAGGGGGAACGGTCAGCCCTCAGAGCATCGATGAGCTGTATTGGATGTTGCCCGGGGCAGTTCTCTCTGACAGCGAAAGTTGCTTCTCTTCTATGAGCGGTGCTATGTAACGGATGATAAGGAGGAGTATATCAAGGTCGTGGTAGTCAGCTGTTTCAGTCATCCTTCATATATTCTCGTGGTAGTTTGTTATGGATCTCACCCCCACACAAAAAAAAACTAATGACGGCGTTTCTGTCCTTTTTTAACTACTGTAATTGTTTAAGAAAGGAAAAAGTTATTTCCCATTCAGGATAGTTACCTCGACGACTTTCTTTTCCCCACATGTGTGATATCATCCAGTTTGTTTTAGGAATTCCAGCTGAATTTTATTAGCCAGGGTAGAGAAGCCTCCGTCCCCCTCCTCCCCTCTAACAACACTTTTCCCGTGAAGCATCATTCATTACCTTTGTCATAATTTCTTTAAAAAAACATAAGATATTTTAATACTTATAAATTGTGTTTACAAGTATTTGTTTATTAGTCTTGTCAATTGGAACAAAAATCCAACTAACCCAGTCAAACACGTGTTAAAAAAACGCTGATACCTTTACACGCCCCTCGACCAGTAACGGCTCCCGGTGATGTTTACAAACGATCAATTGACTCGGGATCACTCACCAGCAGACACGCTACTGAGTATCAAGGACTTTGTAGGGGTATCGAGATATTAATGTTGTCTAGCACTCAGGATGGAAGGAAACTCTAATGTGGTTTTCTTGTATAATATAAGTTATATGATAGACAGTCTGGTGCTGGAGGTGCGGTGTGGCGAGGGGCTGCTCAGTGGAGACGTTTGGTGAGTAGCGTGTTGAAGGAGGTAGATGTGCAGGAGCTTCGTTAGAGAAGATGTTGCCTGTTGCTGGCCTCCTGGTTGAATGAATGCTAACATTTTGGAGCTTGCTGGAGGAGGTGTTGCTTGTTCAGGAAGATGGGCAGAATGAATCTCAATGGAGAGACAGAGCTTATATACCCAGCAGCCGCTATGAGTCATGTTGGGAAAACCCGAGAAGTCGCCGGTTCCTAGTTTCGTTGCTAGGATACGGTAACATCTGGTTGGTTACTAGGGAAGGCGGTAGCAGGTGGTGGCTGTGGCTACGCAGTTGTAGGCAGTTGTAGGGGAGACGTCCACTACAACTTTATAAAAACTAGTATTTTATCCTTCACTGAAAATATAACGCATCTGCTAAATTTCCCACACATTCCGGACAGCAGTCAGTTGTGAACTTTAACAGGATATTTGTAACCATTTATGTTTTCATTTAAGTTTATGATTCAAGGTTGATAAGATTTCTTTAAATAAACTGATATTTTTATTTTATCTATTCTGGTCTTCTTTTCATATAGAAGATGACCATGATTTACAGAAAATAATCAATTTGTTAGCGCATTACAAGGATTTATTATATAACAGTCTTAGGTACATATGGTGGACTATCTGCTTCTCTAATAAGGTATCATTTTATTTATGTCCAAATCATTCTTTGGTATAGCAATTTCAAGAGCAAAGGGAATTTTGAGTGACGTTAATAAGCTTTGAGGAAATTACAGCACGATCATCTAGCTAGAGTTAAAAGATAACATCCAGAAAGTTTTACAACAAATTATGATATTAACAGTCATAGTTATATGGCTAGATAAGCGACACGGCAAAGTTTTTGGTGATAAAAGTAAAACTTGCGCTGTTAGTTGGATATTCTACTTTGCCAAGATATGTCAATGATGACTACCAATTACAGGTACAGTACCTATAAGTAGAGAATGTCGATCGCGAGTTTTTCTCCTTCAAAGTTGCTAAAAAAAAAAAAAAATAAAAAATAAAAATATATATATATATATATATATATATATATATATATATATATATATATATATATATATATATATATATATATATATATATATATATATATATATATATATATGCAAATAAATCACTGTAGGTGCGCGTGATCCAGGTATATGCTGAT
The DNA here is from genome assembly GCF_018991925.1 of Homarus americanus. Lineage (NCBI taxonomy): Eukaryota > Metazoa > Arthropoda > Malacostraca > Decapoda > Nephropidae > Homarus > Homarus americanus. The sequence goes on from NW_024718513.1 coordinate 1,022,561, forward strand.
AACCATATACTGTATACGTATATACATTATATATATATATATATATATATATATATATATATATATATATATATATATATATATATATATATATATATATATGCTGATAACCACAAGGAAAGAAGAAAACACGAAGTTCCCAAGCGCTTTCGTGTAATTCACATCTTCAGGGGTGAGTACAGACTAGAGAGAGAAATACAAATCAAGGTGTATATATACAGAGGAGGGTGAGACCAGGTCCACAATGGTCAGGTATTAGGTAATGACCCTACTAATCTTTAAATAGCACACAACGGTTGGTGGTCAGGTCAGATGGTCAAGTGACCCGGCCTTCTCACCTGATCACAAATCTTCTTAATTACAAAATTGTCCAGCTTGTACATGCCGTTACTCAAATTCATGTTGAATGCTTCGGTATGTTTAATAAGACTAGATTCTATGATGTTCCTACTATCAATTGAATTACATGGTAATATTGAGGAGGCATTATCCCAGTCAATGCAATGCTTGTTATCCCTCAAATGAACAAACAGAGCATTGGATTCCTGGCCTGTCCTAACACTGTATTTGTGTTGTTTAATTCTAGTTGCAAGATCTTTACCTGTCTGGCCTAAGTAAAACATATTACATTCCTTGCGAGGAACTTTATAAATGCAACCAATTGTGTTGTTGGGGGAGTTCTTGATTAACATTTGTTTAACAGTGCATGAGTTTTTAAATGCCACATTGACGTTCCAGGACTAAAAACGAATTTTCAGAGAAAACTGGAAATAAATTGTTTAACACTGGATAAACGAGATTGGTTGGAGTCACCTAATCCTAGTTTGCTAATCCAACAGATTTTCTGCCTTATTTACACACAATTGCAGGTGTTCAATTGTTTCTCTTACTCTGACAGCACAACATATAATCGTTTCTCCTTGATTTATTGTATATATTTTTGTATTAATTTATAATCCAATTTTTTTTCTCGCCCGGGTGGGCTAATCTCCGTAAAAAAAACACCCGCTTGATTACCAGATTCTTATGAGAGCAATTATCATACCAGGATGTTAAAAGTATCATACTGAAGGTGAATATCCACAAGAATAGCAAATGCAAAAAATTATAAAATAAATAAATGTATCAATTAAAAGCATTTTTTTGCGGGAATGCACTGCATTGACTTGTACCAAACAATAAGGTACTGTATACATGTAAGGAACTGGAGTCCCAGCTGTTTATGTGTACATAATTTATCATGCAACTTTCAGCTATTGTCAATCTTTTGAGAAGAATTGTTGTTTACGTCATTGCGTGATTGTTCTTTTTTGTGCTAAAGTCGAGTTGCATTGCGTATACATATACTGTAGAGGCTTGTTTTAGAGAAATCATTTATATTTTATATCAACAAATATTTCTAACAAAGTATCAAGCTTTGTTAAAATTTGAAGGACTGACGCCAAAACATTTATTCGAACAGATTAAAAATATACTTTATACGAGACACAGGATTTCCTTTCTTCCTACCAATGCAACCCGCATTGTCTGTATAGTGTATTGTACATGCCAAATCTATGTAAACTTGAATGACCATAACCTTTGACACACACTTTAACTTAATTATGTGTGTGGTTTCATCGAAACTGTGGCAGTGACCACTGACCAATGACAGATTTTGACCAAATTTACCGGTGCCAAACTGTTGACCGCCTGCATCAATTTATAAGGGTGGATGTTAAATGGTTAAAGAATTGACAAAAATCGATAAACAAATCCACAGACTGAACCGGCCTGTAGGATAGCGTAAAATATGTCAGTTCAAAACAGTTAGGGAGCATAAGGAAAAAACTATAAACAATTTTCAAGTTCTTATTTTTTATATAATGAAATATCTGAAATAAAAATAAACCTGTATCTCGTTTTAGTTCAATCTAAAATTGGTATCGTGTTCATCTGTAGTTACTACTTTCTCAGCCATGGAAAAGGGCCAAGAATAAAAATTAATGGTCCGGCGTGTATGACTCGCATCGTACTTCTAGCACCTGTAGGTCACCATCGACCCTGATCGTGCATAAGTAATAAGAAATGACCTCGGATGATTTATGGAATTACGATGTTTACACCTATACACTCTTCTGTTTCTTTTTTATCCTTTATAAGTAATCATTTCGTTTTTCTTGTAAGTCATCTACTTAAAATTTGTTCTTTCTAATAAATTTTATTGTTGTAAGTAGTTGTAGTAATAATAATGATGTCATGCCGAGGTACAATTTTGTATATTGTAATTTTTGTGAACTAGGTGTTCTGATTGTTTTCTATTCCAAGCAGCAGTTATTTTGGCATATTTGGGGAGATTTTTTGTATAAATTGACATATTACCTATGTAAGAATGGTCTTGAATGTATTGCTAAATTTGTTATGATTACTTACGTATTGTAAGCCAAGATTGTTCTAGAACTCCCCAGGTGGATCTCGTTCCGAACTCACGACCTGCAACGCCTGGATGGTGCTAGAATGCTCTGGGCGTCGGATAAGATAACACTCAGGCATGCTGCATTAAGCCACGGCACATATTTCTTCGTCTACTACTCGCTTCCATCAATCAGTTGTCCTTCCACTGAACCTTCTTCACCTTCAGGGGTGTGGTTATCTACGCTAGGCAAGACCTTAGAGCCAGCCAGGCGAGGGTACAGGGAGAGGATGTTTTTGAAGAGTCCAAGTGGTGTAAAATTAAATAAAGGGAGGGGACTTACTTATCGTCGGGTGTATCTACAGATCCCCAAACTGTGGCCCACTAAATCAAAGGAACTTAAGAACCTTAATAAATAATGCGGCGATGCTCAACCCTAGCCACCTCCTTATCATGGAGGACTTTAACTATGGCGACATCGACTGGAGAAACGAGTCCACCCCGAATGCCTTGAATAACCCTGCTACTCTTTTCGTAGAAACTCTGAGAGATAATTTTCTGTTCCAACATGTTAGAGACCCGACGCATTACAGAGGGGAGCAAACACCCTAGCCACTAGACCTCATCATAACAAACGAATAGGGTATGGTGGCCAAACTGGAACACCTTGCCCCAGTTGGCACCAGTCACCATACAGTGTTGTCATTCAGATTTAGCTGTTACCTAGTTCAAGATAAGGCCAGGCCAAGGTGCAAACATTACAAGGGAAATTACAATGGGATGAGGGGTATCAACTGGCCTGACTTATTAAGGTACAAGAACGCAGACACTACGCTGAATATCATAACTAGTAAAATGACCCATTTGATCGATAAATATATACCCAAGACCAAACCCAGTGCTTCTAAGAGTACGAGGGGATCACTGCACATGAACCATGCGGCGGTCGACAAAATTAAGAAGAGAACCCAGAATTTCAAGACGTGGGTTGGGTCAAACGATGAGCAAGACAGGAGGATGTATGCAAGAGCCAGAAACCAAGCAAAGATAGAGTGTAGGAGGGCTGAAAAGGAGTTCCAGAGGCTGGTTGCAAGCGAGGTCAAGTCAAACCCAAAGGCGTTTTACAGCTATGCAAAGTCGAAATTGAAAACGCGAGTAGGAGTATCAGACCTGAGGCTTGAAGATGGTAGTTACGCAGATTCTGACCAGGATAAAGCTGAGTCATTGAACAACTTCTTTTCCTCGGTGTTCACAAGAGAGGATGCAACTAACCTTCCTGCATTTGAGGACAGACGGTTCGACACAGCACTGACCCACATTGTGTTCACAGAAGAGGGTATTAGAAATAAACTGTCCAGGCTAAAGGTCCATAAGGGTTCCAGACCTGACATGGTGCATCCTCGAGTGCTAAGAGAGTTGTGCAACGAGCTTGCAGAGCCCCTGAAGATCCTGTTTTGTAAATGCCTGGATGAACAAATGGTCCCCAGTGAATGGAAAGTGGCTTATGTGAGTCCTATCTTCAAGAAGGGCGATCGTCACTCCATGAACAACTATAGACCGGTGAGCCTGACCAGCATAATATGTAAAGTACTTGAGAGTATAATTATCAGAGATGCCGCGATGGAACATCTACAACGGTTTTATGCCGGGGCGCTCTTGCGACCGATCGCCCAAGCGGCTAACAAGCCGATCAGTGGCGAAGAGGATAAAAGTAAAAAGTAAAAAGTTAACACAATTGCTGAAGGTATTGGATATTTGGACCCATATTCTGGAACTGGGTGGTAATATCGACAATATTTACCAAGATTTTGCCAAGGCTTTCGACAGTGTACCCCACGAAAGGCTGAAAATCAAACTGGAAGGGTACGGAATTCGGGGAAATGTCCTAGCGTGGATAGAAGACTTTCTACATGACCGCAAGCAGTGTGTGGTGATTAATGGCACGAAATCGTCATCTGTACCTGTAACAAGTGGGGTACCACAGGGCAGTCAGGGCAGTGTATTGGGCCCGCTGTTGTTTGTTTGTTTCATAAATCACATGCCTGACGTTGTACACTCCTCCATACAAATGTTTGCCGATGACGCCAAGTTATTTCGGGAAATTAAGAACCAAGCGGACTGTGAAGAGCTGCAGAAGGACCTCTGTGGGCTCCAGGAATGATCGAAGAAATGGCTGCTGAGATTCAATGTCACGAAGTGTAAGAGGATGCACCTGGGGTGTACCAACGGTAAGGAGGCGTATCATATGTCCCAACGGGATGAAGAAACTGCACTAGTTGAGACTGTGTGTGAGAAGGACCTAGGTGTGTATGTTGAGAATGAGCTGAAGTTCTCTGGCCATTGTGAGAAGAAGGTAAATCAGGCAAATAAATTATTGGGTCTTATAAGAAGGTCGTTCAGATATCTAGACGGTCCGTCCCTCGTAACGATCTTCAGGAGTGAAGTGCGTCCCCATCTGGAGTACTGTCACCCCATCTGGTCCCCGAGATATGCTAGGGACTGTCAGTTGGTTGAAAATGTTCAAAGGAGGGCCACCAGATTGGTGCCTGCACTTCGGCACCTCAGCTACCCTGAGATATTGGAGCGCCTGAACTTGCCTAGCTTATACTACAGATGGGCAAGGGGGGACCTAGATGAGGTGTATAAGCATTTCAGGGGGCACTACTCATTGAGTGTCCTTACTTGGAGCTGGCGGACGCTCGCCCCACAAGGGGTCACAGCTCAAGATTGAAGAAGCCGCAAGTCCAAAAAACTGTGAGGGCAAACTTTTTTAGGGGTGAGAGTTGTGAACTCTTGGAACAATCTACCAGAAAGTGCTGTGACGGTACCGAGTGTGAGCTCTTTCAAGACAAAACTTGACCAACACTGGAGCGGGTTCAGGTACATTCAGGAGCCGGTGCATGCCCAGTGCTTGCCAACAGTGCGTAACAGAGACGTGACCGATCGCCCAAGCGGCTAACGAGCCGATCTTTTGGTGAAGAGGATAAAATGTCCAAAGGGCCACCAGGACCAGACTGGTGCTTGCACTCCGACACATGCAACTGCTTAACTTATACTATAGTCGAGCAAGGACGCAAGGGGTGACTTAATTAAAGTTTATAACCATCTCGGAGGGCACTACTCAGTTGAGTGTCCGTACCTGGCGCTGGCGGACTTTAGCTCAAGATTGAAGAAGCCACAAAGGCCCACAAGTCTTGAAAAACGTGAGGGCAAACTTTTTGAGAGCGAGAATTGTAAACGCTTGGAACAATCTGCCAGAGAGTGTTGTAACCATGAAGGTTTAAGACCTCCATGGTTGTCACGGCACCGACCGTGGGCTCTTTCAAGACCAGATTTGCCCAACACTCACCCAGATTCAGATATTTCTGGAGCCAGTACGTGTCCAATACTTGCGAACGGTTCGTAACAGAGACGTGACCGACATCCCAAGCGGCTAACGGAAGGAAATTGAAATGAACTGTTGAGTCCACAAATATTCATTTTCATTCAGATTTTTGTTATTACAATAATAAGCAAGTAAGAGAGCTGTCAGATATTCCATGTGTTCACTAAATATTTAAAGAAACTAAATAATAAATAATCATTTTATAACACATATCTGTAAGACAAATCATACATTAATATTACATTTTAAAATACAATTTAAACAGTTTTCTATGACGGCCAACTGCAAGTTGACAGACTTAGTAGGGAAGCGAGCCATAATATTGTGACCACGGGCACGGCCGCCCGGCGAGCATGGTGTCAGGGCGTAGATTATCACTTTGTAAGTAAGTACGAGCTGTTTTTGGTGCTGTTATAAAAATAAAACTTGAACTGTAATTGATTGATGTGGGTATGAAAGGGAGTGAGTTAATTTTGGGTGTCCTCAAGAGCTTTTGAATTAAGATGTTTTAGTGTGGACGTGGTTGCGTAACCTGAACTAGGGACCAACAAGTTGATTCAAGTCTCCTTTACGAATTGATAATAACGATGTAATTAAAATAAAGGTATTGTTACATTTTCGGTATTATTTTAGTTTCGGTCATGTGGGGAATCTTAGGAACTAGTTTAGGTTAGGTTAGATATCCGAATTATGTTTTTTCGATGGTTTTATTATGTGTTTTGAACGATTTGGACCTTCATATCTGTTGGAAATCACATCGGTCCGACTAATTACCCAAATGTACCCAAATGTAGTAAAATGTAGCCGCAATGAAGTCAAATAATGGTCCTACATGAATAAATCGGACTGCTAATCACTTCTCGACTGGTATTTGGTGTTACACAGTCACAAAAAATTGGAAAACTTACTTTAATCTGAGTTAATAGATCGCGTGCATGTACCAAGGGAGCGAGGAATTACCCAAATGTATCCAAATGTAGCCGTAATGAAGTCAAATGATGGTCGTACAAGCATAAATCGGACTGCTAATCACTTCTCGATTATTATTTGGTGTCATAAAGTCACAAAAAATTGGTAAACTTAATTTAATCTGAGTTGTGTTGTGTTAGGTTAGGTTAGGTTAGGTTAGGTTAGGTTAGGTTAGGTTAGGTTAGGTTAGGTTAGGTTAGGTTAGGTTAGGTTAGGTTAGGTACATGCACTCGATCTATTAATTCAGATTAAATTAAGTTTACCAATTTTTTGTGACTTCGTGACACCAAATACTAGTCGAGAAGTGATTGGCAGTCCGATTTATGCTTGTACGACCATCATTTGACTTCATTACGGCTACATTTGGATACATTTGGGTAATTAGTCGGACCCGGGGGGGTGGGGGGAGCTCTCAAAAGCAAGTGATTTTCGATTAAAATCAGTATAATTGAATAAAACAAAACAAAAAAACACTGGAAAAGACACATTGCTCAACTCGAGAGCCATATTGGTTGAAAATGAAAATTTACCCAAAATAAAAGTTTGTAACATTTTTGTATTATGAAATATTATCGGAAGAGCACCTGTGGAATATGAGCGAAAATGAGCAGCTTATGGGACAAGCCATCATTTTAGTGTCAAATGATCAGCTTTTCACCGTGTTTTACCGCACAATTTCCCTTATCCTTCGTGCTCTACTAACGTTACCTAATTCCTAAGATTCCCAGGATTACAGAAACTAAAATAATACCCCCTTTTTATGGATATATTTTTATTTTGAGAAAACTAAAGAAGAAACACTTTTCAACATTAATTTTTGTTTTAAGTTTTCCCCAAAATACAACTGTCTCCATAAAAGAAAGCAAAGAATATGCAGAAAAAAATATTTCATGTTGTTTACTGTTGGCTGAAGAACCTTACGTTACCGCACCTAGGTAATTAATGAAACCATTGCTGCAACCTAACCTAACCAGTCACAAGTGGTTATATAATACGTGTCCTAACTGGCCCCCCCCCCCCCCCAAAAAAAAATCCCCAATAGAAGACAATATCTAAAGACACTAGAAACAAAAATTATGGCGGAATAATGATTTGTTATTGCCGAAATCGTGGACGGAGTAAATTTAACCCAAAGTACTTATTATTAAAATAAAAAGTTGCTGCCCTTTTAAAATACTTAATTTAATGATAAGAACATCTGGAAAAAATGAACGAAATCAAACAACTCCTGGTATTAGCCGTCTTCAGTGTTACCCTTCCATGTGCGAAAAGTGTTCTGCGTCCGAATGCAAAACTATTCAACGTGTTTTTGACAATAACACCACTTTTGGGATATTCTTAAGGTAAAAAGGAAGTAACGAGAGCTGTGTGCTATAGAAAATTTATCTATAGTTGTTGGTTAACCCACACCACTGTTCCAGAGTACAGTAATACCTTTCCAATTTTCCCAGGAAAGGAAGCTGTCTTTAATACAATATTTAATGAATGTAGGTGGTTTATATACGTTATATAACTAACTAAATAATTTATTGACATTCTCTTTAACTCTTTCTCATATTTCAGATAGTCATGCTGCGTGGTGTTGATCTCATGCGTAAATTGCTGCAAACGTCCCTAGTCATATCTACCCGTAGGATTGCAAATACTGCTTTCAATAAACACTTGTTCATCACAAATGTAACACTGTCTCTTTCTCTCTCAGGTAAGAATATTTGGATAAGTTAATTACAGTACATTACAGTACAGTACAGGCAATCCCCCGGGTTACAGAAGGGTTCCGCTCCTGAAAATCTTTCAACAACACGAAATTCTGTAACATGAAACCATTTTTCCCATTGACTTCCATTATGCCTGTATAAGTTAAGATGCGTTCCTACGGAAATTTTTTGACACCCAAAAACATAACACAAGAACATTCATATATGTATGAAATTACTGTAGATGGTTTTAACAACATACAAAGAGTCATTCATGATGTGACATGATAATAAATGAGCAAAACACTCAAATTTTACTTACCAGAATCAATGTTGAGTGCTGTAGGAGGTGGGGTGGGGTGGTGCGAGCGGAGTTACTGGGAGTTACGTCCTTAAAATATCAAGTTAAATGTCCAATGCAATTCCTTTATGGAATCTTTTATCACCACTGCTTTCATTTGAACTTGATGTTGCTTTTCCACTCATCTTGAATAAAGGTACACAGTAACATAGATGCATAACTGAACACAAACTGGGGAAAGAATTCAAACTGAGCAGCACCATTGTTGTGGTGGCTGCTACCAGTTGGATTTTTTCTTTTAAAAATCTAAATAAATTAACCATAATTACATAAGGGTGAATACAGTCCTCAACACAGACTCATAACTGTTTTATTTAAAATTTTTATTTTATTTATTTATTTTTTAATCCCCAAATTTTGGTCAGAATTTCACAAATTTGTATGGGCGAATTTCCGTAACGTGGGGGATGCTTGTACTGCACTCATGATGGTTGTACTGGTATCCCCAGTTTTGAGTCAGGAAAGTTTCTTCCCATCAGTAAATAGTTTTATGGCATACAGTCTGTCAGTAATATGAGATCCCAGCACATGGAACACCCACAAAACAGAGACCACATTGTCATAAGGTAGAATTGTTCAGTGGCAGGGTGAAAGATTCACCCTGTCTTTTAAGATATAGTACCTTGATCATGATTCAAACAGTCAACAATGTTAAGTTCCTGATCTCCAGTTCTCAGATCTATCTCTTGCAGCTAAACTTCACTGTTTACATGGCCAGCCATCATGTTTCCTCTTGCTACAAGAGGTGATAAGTGTCATTTACATTAAATATTTTTTATGTGTATTTGTTGGATTGACATTAAAATCACCAAGTGCTCGAGCAGTTTTCTGCCCACAATGACACAGGCAACACTGGTTAGCAGTTCAGTTTTAATCTACATAGTTTGCAAGTTCATGTCTGTCCTTTCCAGTGAGGAGCATTTTTTATAGGACTGAACTTCTTTCCATATTTCCCCATGGTATATGTCAAGTTACAAATGGTAGATGGGTGTTACACTTCCAATTTTTAACTGAGCCTGGAAATTGATTACGATCCCACTAGTAAGGATAGTTCACCAAGCACTTGTTTTACCCACAATGCACAGCTCGGTGACGTCACTGTTGTAAACTCATGCCATCTGGTGACCTCCGAGTGCCCACATCTGTTCCTGGGACCAGTGTATCAACAATTATGGTTATTTGGGGGTCGGGCCGGTTTCTATTGGAATTAATCCCATATGTTCTGTTGTTCACTTAACGCGGATTTCACTTAACACGGGACCCTCTGGGTTCTATTGACCGCGTTAAGTGGGGTACAACTGTATATATATATATATACAGTATATATATATATATATATATATATATATATATATATATATATATATATATATATATATATATATATATATATATATATATATATATATATATATATATATATATATATATATATATATATATATATATATATATATATATATATATATATATATATATATATATATATACGTATATGTATATATATAATGTATATACAATATATCACTTATCTTTGGCAAACTATGAGAACATAGGGCATTCATTTTGTTATCCCTAGCCACAGAAAAGCCTTAGCCTTACAAGTACGGTGTTCTAAAAAAATGTAACAATCAAATGTCACCTAAGGCAAGACCCTCACCTTCTGTGACTGCCCCTAAGTTACCAGTCCTTGCTCTTGGTGGCCTTCTTGGAGGTTGGCTGGTTGCAAGTTTCACTCGGCATCCCACTTTGTAAATGAGCCTGATAAATGAAGAAGTACAGTTGTGCATTTTCTGTGTGTTCTCATGATTCGTTAGCTTCTAGCTAGCCTTTGGGAAGCCTCAGCTTGTCGTACAGTACTCTATTTTAAGGGATAGACCTGTCATTGGGCAGATGGACTGATCTTAGTAGCCAAGATACTTATGTCTTGAGGTTCCTTGGGTTCCAAAACCGGAATGATTAGTGGGCATATTCATGAGTCTTTTTCTAGGCTCTGTTATAAAATACAGTGGGGTATGCTATAACGAACGGATCCTACTACGAATATTCCTATAACGAACGGTTTTACCTATAAAATTGAGAATGCTATAACGAACGAAACTCCTACAACGAACATTATTTAATTTTGTTTTCTCTAATTTATTGTTTTTTTATTACAAATATTAATGATATTCTTTATTTCAGGGGTTTAGATGCATATTTATGCACTTTTTTACAATTTTTACAATTTTATATTATATTTTTCAGTGTTAAGTGGTTGTATTTGGGGGCCTGGAACGGATTAATCCTATAACGAACGAATGCTATAACGAACAAGGTTCTAGAACCAATTAGATTCGTTATAGCATACCCCACTGTACTGTAGGATTTCAGAGGCAGTTTATTAGTTATTATTGATGAGGAAATAGATGGTTTAGATATCCCTAGGTGTGGATTCTATATTCTCCCTTCTGGAAAGCAGTGGAGGTATACATCATTCTCATAGATCTGAGTGATCCAGGATTGTTTTGAAGTAATACTGTTTTTGGTAATACCCTGCCACTATTTTCCCTTGTATGGCAAGGTGACTCTATAAGGTGAATAGTAAACAATACAGTATGTTCGCTTTCTTTCTTTTTTATCTTGTAATGGGATTACTTGTGTTTTTTTTTTTTTTTTCAGGGATTAACCCACCGGGACACAGGTCACTGACCCACATTGGGACCTGGGGTGGAGAAAATGTAATAATAATAATAATAATAATAGTAATAATAATAATAATAATAATAATAATAATAATAATAATAATAATAATAATAAATAATAGTCATAATAATTCATAATAAATAAAATTTATGATAAAAAAAACAAAAATAAAATAATGATGATAATAATACAGTAACTGTAATAATAATAATAATTTTAATACTGTATTATCCCGCTACTTGTGGTTTCACTTAACGCGTTTTATCATATACCTTGTTGCCTCGCCAGAGCTGAACTTTCACTTAACACGGATTTTTTTCCACATATACGCGGGGTTCCGAGGCAGCTTATTTTAGATTTACGCCACCCTGCCTGACTGCCTGTTTTAGCTCATAAAATTCATACAAATTACCCGGCCAGAATATAATTTACATTGCTGGAATTCTTATAATTTGGTGATCATTTTGAATATAAACATCATATATTTTGCATTAAACATACAATTTTTAGATAAAAATTTTTCTCTAGGTAACTATGTTATCTTTTGTGCAAAATATATGACATTTATATTCAAAATATTCCTGGTCTTACAAGGAATCCAGCAATGTCAATTGTATTATCCTAACTTTAGTTTGAGGTATTATTTATTAAAATTTAGTGGTTTTCCCCCAAAAATTTCTCTGAGAGGGAAGAGCCGGCAGTGTAGTGTGAGAGTGGGAGGGAGTTGAGTCCATTATTTGAATGGACATTAACTTGGCGACTGTATTTCTCTATTTTCTTAAGTATTAATTGTGTGCATGTACCATCATAAAATTAAGATGTTATTTTTACTACAACATAGGTATGTGCCTTCAAAAAGTGGAGTTTGGGGGTCGGGCCGGTTTCTATTGGAATTAATCCCATATGTTCTGTTGTTCACTTAACGCGGATTTCACTTAACGCGGGACCCTCTGGGTTCATTGACCGCGTTAAGTGAAATTTTAATACTGTAATAAAAAACTATAAATACAAAAATGAATAAAAAGATCAAAAGTGAGAAACGATATATGTATGTTGTGTTGTCAACAGTAAGAGAAACAATTGAGACCCTGCAATTGTGTATAAATGAAGCAGAAAGTCAGATCAGCAACCTGGGACTTGGTCACAATTTTCGTGATGCCATATGGCAGCAGGGTCTACCATTAGACATCACATTATGCTTCCAATATCTTCCCAGGCAGTAGTACCTCCCTGTTTGGTAGCTGCCTACTACCTATTACCTATTTACCTATGCTTTATTATTAGTAAAATGGTATTGATCTCTTATTATTTTCTTCCTTGCTTTTTATTTTAGGTATGGGTGATGTCCTTCAGCAACATCATAATATTGCATACAAACAGCAGGCAACTTGGGATATAACCCGAACACGACACATGACCTGTACTGGGATGACTGTAGGTGCTCTTTGCCATCACTGGTAAGTCCAGTGAGATTTTCCCATCTTTTGTAGAAGGAATGCTATCCCTTAATTGGAGTAAATTGTTGTTTTCATAAAGGAAAATATTTAATTGCCAGAATCAGTTATGTTTTCTTGAAAATAAATGTTACAGATGTATAGAATACAAATTAAATTGTGTAAGAAGTTTTGTGTTAGGTCTTCACCTCTTATCATAAATCACTTATAGTTCAGTAGATGATACATATTTAGTCTCTTATCAAGGCCATTCTCATTTAATATTCTCATTGTGAAGATCTGATTCAGATAAACACATGCTTCAACAAATATTACTTGCTTGTCTCATACTACATTATCTGTGACTTTTAATCTTTTTATTCATTGCCATGCCATCACAAAATAACCTTAGAAGTTATAATTTTGAAAAATATTTAGATTATTTGCCTTTTCAGGTACATTTTGCTAGATAAAAAATTGCCTGGCCGAACTCTAAAAGTTGTGGTGAAGAAACTCCTGGTTGATCAATTATTGTTTTCACCAGTGTGCTTGACTGTTTTCTTCATATCACTGGGGTTCTTCAGAGGAGGTGATTGGGAAGAGTTCTTTTCTAACCTTCATCATAAAGGTTGGATGTTGTATGTTGCTGAATGGTTTGTGTGGCCTCCCGCCCAGATCATCAACTTTTACTTGCTCCCAACAAAATATCGTGTCTTATATGATAACATTATATCTCTTCTTTTTGATGTTTATACCTCACATATTTGCTATGATATGAAGATCAATAAAATAGATGATTATGGAGAAAATACAATGGATAAAGGTGTGTTAAAAAATGACTCGGAAATAAATGTAAATAACCATACGGGGAAGTCTGTGAGTTGATGTGAGATACAGTCTGAATGAGTACTAAAGAATTTATTTTAATTAATAATGCCAAATACTGTAATCTTATAGCCTAACATGTGGCTCAGTCTACTCATGCATAGTAATGTCAACCAAGCGTGCAGTTTGAAAATCCAGTCTTCATTCGAACATTGGTGGCTGGAACTAATCAAATAGAAAATTAGTTTATCCCTTCCTTTCATACTGTTATCTAAAAAGGCTGGGAGTTTCATTGTCATATTAGCACATGTACTCTGCAACCTTTAATTAACTCACTTACATTCTATCATCTCATGTGAGTCAAACCTCAGTTGCAGCCACCTAGGTAGACAGAGAAGACACCTCCTTGGTTGTTACATTTCCTGTCTGAAGATAAGTGCAACCCCTCACCTATTTTAGCTATGTACTCGAGGTTTGGCTGTAGCCATATAATCTTTAGTAGTAAATTTAGTGAAAACTGAGTTATTTCCTTGTGAAAAAAAAGAGTTCAAAATTACATAAAAATTTTATTTGAGGTTAGCTGTTGGATACTTATGGGGGCTAACATTGAAAATATTATACTTTTAAACTTATGTTCATTTGTTTTCTTTTGTAAGGACATACTGTATGTCAGAGGTTCTTAACCTGGGAACATGCCTCCCTGGGGGAGGTCTATCTTTCAGGAGGGCTGCAAAGGATTGAACATATTTCTGACTTAGAATATATAACCCCACTGAAATAAATTAATAAGTAATTAAAACATTGGTGTGACACTGTCGGACAGGGAAAACTTGCCATTCATTAATCTTAATCTTAATTTCGTGTAGTGTCCCTCAAGAGTATAATATGAAATTTTTTGGAGATAGAGTACAGCATGCCCTGACAATTTGCAGATTTTTAATTCGCAGATGACACCCTGGATGTACCCAAGAATGTCTGCGGGTAGTTTTAAAGTTACCGGCATTTTTGCGACCGGAACAGGAAGCCATTTGTTCTAAAGACTGATTTTTACGAGGAAAAAATTGCCGTATGGCAACCCATCCAACTCAACTTTAATAACAAAGCACAGAGTTAACTTGAGGGCAGACTCTCAGGCTACAGGTAGGATAATCAATCGTGGTGACATTGACCTCCGAGACCATTATAAAGTATTATGTGATGAACTCCTGCTGTTCTTAGCGCTGTTTCGCGGTAGTACTTAACAAACAACTGTTTGTGCGGTAAAAGTTTGGTCATTAAGCTTTGTGTACAACTTTTAAATTTTACTGCTAGTTAACAGAACTATTATGTCATAGCAGAAAAGTTTTGTGTATACCAGCCCAGGTTGTGATCTGGTTGTGATGAGAGGAATAGATTAATTTTCTAATCAATGCTAGTCACGATTTTGTTGATAAAACCTGGGATTTCAAACCACAGTCTTGGCTAACAATACGGCCATGCTAAGAGATGAAGGCCAGTTGCTTGTTTAGGATCCCTCCATTGTTCTTGATTCCACAACTTGACTGAGCAGACTGTCCCATAGATCTACCATTCTCTGTGTGAAGAAATATTTCCCTATGTTCATTCTACATGATAACTTGGCGAGCTTGAAGTCTTGTCCCCTTGTGTCGGTGGTGCATGATATCACATAAAAATGGCCTGGGTTCACCTTTTCCATCCCTTTCAAGAATTTGAATGTCTATGAGATTTGCCCTATTGTGCCTTGTCTGAAGGGTTGTTAGCTCTAAGGCCCTCAGTCGACTTAGATAATAGAGATGATGTACAGTAGTTCCATAATCATCCTATTCGCTCTGTGTTGAACCTTTTCTAGTGACGTTAGGTGTTTCTGAAGGTAGGATTTTCATGCCTGTATACAGTAATCCAGACTGGGATGTATGTGAGATTTATACAGTTGAAGGAGTAATTTCCTATACAGTAAAGCCTTGATAACTCTGCATTTGATATCTCGGAATTTCATATAATTCGGCATGGATATGGTCTGTGATTTTATTATAGAATTACTCGGGAAATGCTGAGATATATGTATAAAATTTGGCCGCGTGGGTAACAGTAAAGGCAGCCGGGATGTCGCGTTGCACCCCAAGCTTGGGTCAGTCTGGTGTTTGTTATTATTGCGGTCAGGTGTGCGCTGCTTGTCTCTCCACACTTTGTGTCTCTGCTTGTCCTCTCCCTCATCAAGCATCACAGATATGGTATCTGCACCTTTAAAGAGCTATAGGAAAGACATGAAGCTCAAATCCCTGAGTCTTCATGAAAAAATAAAGTGTTTGACTGAGTTGATGCTGGCGCATCCATGCGTACGGTGTGTGAGGAGTTTGGGATCAAGTCCAGCACATTTACGACAAAAATAAATCAGGACACGATTTGGAAGCACTTTTAAAGTTTGGAGGACCTTGGTAGCTCGAGAAAGTGCAAAAAAGAATTAAGCCTACAAACTTTACTGATTTAGATCAAGCTGTGTACAAGTGGTACAAGCAACAATGTACAGTATGTCTGGCGTCAAAGTACGCGGTATGGACACTCAAAATGCTGCAGCTCTCTTAGCACAACACCTCAAGATAAAAGGCTTCAAGTGCAGGTTAGTTTTTCAATTTAAGAAGCCATTGTTGTTTACTAGAAAGTTGCTGGTGAGTCTGCCAGTACTGACAAAGGAAGTGTTGAGCCCTTCGGGAAGCGTCTTATTGAAGACGCTCAGTTATTGGTCAGCCAGATATATAATGCTGACGAAACAAACCTTTTTTGGAAGGCTCCACCAGCCACCCAGGCTTACAGGTATGAGACACATGTATCCAGCAGGAAGATGGCAAAGGATCGAGTACAGTAATACCCCAATTTACGCGGTCAATTGAACCCGCAGAGGTCCGCGTAAAACGAGAAACTCGTAAATGGAATAACAGAACATATGGGATTAATTGAAATAGAGACTGGGCCGACTCCCAAACTCCACTTTTTCCAACACAATACCGACACAATACCTATGTTGTAGTAAAAATAATATCTTAATTTTATGATGGTATGCACACATAATTAATATTTAAGAGAAATACAGTCGCCAGGTTAATTTCCATTCAAATAATGGACTCAACTCCCCCCCCCCTCTTCCCAGCTCGCTGGCTCCTACCTCTCTGAGAAATGTTTGGGTGAAAACACTAGATTTTAAGGTATAGTAATAAATAATACCTCATACTAAAGTTAGGATAATATAATTGACATTGCTGGATTCCTTGCAAGACCAGGAATATTTTGAATATACACGTAATATATTTTGCACAAAAGATAACATATTTGCTCTGTGTAAACAAAATTCTTACATTAGATCTAAAATTTGTATGTCTAATGCAAAATCCATGATATTTATATTCAAAATGATCATCATATTGTAAGAATTCCAGCAATGTAAATTATATTCTGGTTGGGTAATTTGTATGAATTTTATGAGCTCAAACAAATATCTTCAGTAAATAAAAAAAAAAATATACCGTACTTCACCCAGACACTATCTGTCAATCAAAATACCCCACCTCCGGCTCCCCCCCCCCTCTTCCCACGCTCACTGGGCCCCTCCCTTCCTCCCTACCCCCCACCCCCCACCTTCCCTCCCTACCACAGAAATGTTTGGGTTAAAACAGTATATTTACATTTTTAGTAATAAATAATACCTCAGACTAAAGTTAGGATAATATAATTGACATTGCTGGATTCCTTGAAGACCAGGAATATTTTGAATATATACATCATATATTTTGCACAAAAGATAACATATTTGCTCTGTGTAAACAAAATTCTTACTTTAGATCTAAAATTTGCATGTCTAATGCAAAATCCATGATGTTTATATTCAAAATGATCATCATATTGTAAGAATTCCAGCAATGTAAGTTATATTCTGGCCGGGTAATTTGTATGAATTTTATGAGTTAAATAAAAAAATTATACTTCACCCTAGTATATGAGTAGATGCACCGTGTAAAGTGGGAATTCTGGTTCTGGCAGGGTACCGCGTAAATGTAGAAACGTGTAAACGAGAACCGCGTAAAGCGGGGTATTACTGTATTGATCATGAACAGCTTACCAGTGATAATACAAGGGGAATAAGACTGCCCAAATTACTCATGACATCTTTCACACCTGGTTTCACAGTCACTTTTTACATGTTGTCATCAAGTATCAGACGGTATTTCTAAGGATAATGTGAAGCCCATCCTGCTCCTCAACAATGCCCCTGCACATCCTGCCGTAGAGGAGCTTGTGGGACATGGTGATCATGTAACATCCATCCAATACCTCCTTAATACAGCCAATGCACCAGGGAGTGATAGAGGGCTGCAAGCAACACTACAGGTAGAAGTATCAGGGAGAGTGCCTTGTGGTGTTGGAGGATGAGGGTGACATGGAGGTTGATACGAGGGGGGCTCGCACTTTGGAAAATTACAAAGCCTACAACATCTGTACTCTGTGTTTAACTTTGCAGAGGCATGGAAAAGCCTTAGTGTAACTATCTTAGCCAGTGTGTAGAACAAACATTTGAAAGGCACTGAGGTCGAGGTCAACTTTGCAGGGTTTGGCACTGACGATTTCTTTAACTTGCTACACTGAGGTGGCGAGACTGGGGTGTCTGAGTACAATGTTGTGGAGTGGCTGGAGGTAGACAACGCAGAACAGTGATTTCATCACGACACAGAGGAGGAGATAGCTGCAAGTGTCTGAAGAAAGGGCAGAAGAACAAGATGACAAATGTGATGACGAAGATCCCAGTTCACGGCTTAAGCTGTCTGATCTCAGATTTCACCTGGACAAGGCCTTGGAGGCAGTGGTGCAGTTGCCTGACCTACAGTAATGCTGTTCAAATCTTAGAGACATCAGGGCAGATGTCATAAAACATCAACACACCAACTTCAAGCAAAGGAAAATATCTGACTTCTTTAAATCTGCATCAAGGGTCCCAAGAACCAGTTGACCTTCCTCCAGCAGAGAAGCCTCCTTAGTGATACCTTCAGCATTGGGATAATTTTCCTCAGACTCTTCCAGCAGTGCCAGTTTCCTACACAGTATTCCTTCAGAAGTGCCACGTATCTTGCTGTCATTCGATAGTGAGTGATTGTACAGTGTACTGTACAACTTATAGTGTTAACATAGTTTTTAAGTGAATATACCCTGTACAGTAATGTTTAAGTGAAAATACTGTGCAGTACAGTATTCTAGTGTTGAAATGAAAATACTATGTAAAATTCTTCATTTTCATACTGTAAGTGAACAAATTACTGTACAATAGTACAGTATACAGTACTGTGCTTAAGTGCCGACTGTTTACTGTTTATTTGCGTCTCCCCTCCATCACATCCGCCACTTGCGTCATCTACCATGCCTCTGTGTCACCTGTGAGGGCAAATTTTTTCAGGGTGAGATTTGTGAATTCTTGGAACAATCTGTAGAGCATTGTGATGGCACCGAGTGTAACCTCATTCAAGCCAAGACTTGACTAACACTGGAGCAGGTTCCGATATATTCAGGAGCCAGTATATGCCCAGTACCTTCCAACAGTGCGTGGCAGAGATGTGACCAACCACCCAAGTGGCGAAGAAGATAAAAGTAAAAGTAAAAACCATGCCTCTGTGTCACCTACTGTGCATCTCTGTCTCCTACTATGATGATTCATTCTTCGCCTGCAGTGCTGGTAAGTGTTACTTTTAAATTTAGTAATTGCATGTACAGTGGTCCCTCGGTTAACGAACGGTTCGATTAACGAAATTTTGGTTAACGAATTACCTCCCATAAGGATCTTCAATTCGGTTAATGAATAAAACTTCGGTTAACGAAATCCTTACGACAAACACGTTTTGTTGTGAGCATCAGCTGATGGGCTAGTCTGCCAATTCAGTAATCTGTTCTATGTTTACATGCGTTTCCAGTGGAGTAAATATCAAGAAAGTTGTGCTCTTTAATATTTTTGCATTTTTTATATTAAAAATATTCGTCATTTTAAAATTTAGTTAACATGTTGATAATATATACAGTACAGGGAACTAGTTTTTGTGCACCCATCAGCCGCTTGACTCACCCACCAGGCGTCAGCGTGGCTTTGTTTACAGTGGAGTGAACATCGATTTTGTTGGTGTCTTGAATATTTTTGCATTTTTACATTAAAATTATTGGTAATTCTGAAATTTAGTTAACATTTTAATAATATATAGCACAGTGCAGTGGTGATTTAAATAAAATAATCTTGAATTACATCTAGTGAACTTAAAATTTTATTGGTGAAATTACTGCATTGAGCATGGGTCCCTTCTCCTCCGCCCCCACTTCTAATTCCCATCATCATCATCAACCAGGAACCTTCTACATACACACCTCAAAGTAAGTGTACTTTAATGCATTTTTTTTTTACTTTGTATTTACTTTTCTGTGAGCTGGAACCA
The DNA here is from genome assembly GCF_018991925.1 of Homarus americanus. Taxonomy (NCBI): domain Eukaryota; kingdom Metazoa; phylum Arthropoda; class Malacostraca; order Decapoda; family Nephropidae; genus Homarus; species Homarus americanus. Next base: position 1,042,766 of record NW_024718513.1, read on the forward strand.
ATTACCCAATATCCCATTGAAACAATGGATTCGATTTACGAAATTTTCGGTAAACGAATGACTCTGTGGAACGAAATTGTGTTCGTTAACCGAGGGACTACTGTACACGTATATGGACTGATAAGTTTTTATTCTTTTATTTTTGTAGGGAGGCGGGGAAAATTACCTCAATAACTATGAATTTGGGATAATTTGGCAAGGTCAGAGCCCCATACATGCCGAGTTATCGAGGTTTTACTGATGTATTCGAAAGTATGCTTTATAATTTCAAAATCTGGGATTTCAGGTTCAGTCCTTATTATTTTATTTACAATATTGATGTGTCATAAATTGAATGAATATAATGTGCACTCTGGTATTTACTTAATTATTATCGATAAGGTATGTTGTGTCATGAATGTTTTGAAATATTTTAAAATGACAGCAAAATAAGAATTTTTAGTGAATAACTGTACAGTATCTGTATGGGCTATTATTGTATAAAATGCAGGTAGTCACTGTTATATTTCATCTTTTGTACATACAGTATGGAAAAATCATATGTACTGTAGTCAATATTTTTTGTGTACAGTACAACATACATTCATTAATGTACAATGTATTTGTTGAAATTTATTGTACAATTATCCATTAAAATCACTCATTTTATGAAATGTTTGTTTTTTAGTCCTTTGTTGTTGTTTTTTTTAACAAACCAGGTCACTGTGAAAAACAAAACAAATTACATATGCAATTTAAAAACAGAAAATAGGCCTGGTATTATCTGCCTTTTATTTTAATGGTCTGGAACTGCTTGTGAGGAAAAAGATTATGGTGGAAGATTTTTGGATTCATTGAAATAAAATGTGCATGTTCCAATAGTATAAAATAGGGTTATTTTATTTGAACACTGACAAAAGAGGACACTCTGGCACAAGGGGGATTTGTACTGTACTAGCTCGCTTTGTATAAATGTTATATAATGTGTTATGTATGCTGCAGTAAGCATTTTCTGATTTGTGGGCTGATTTTACAAAATAATTGTAAATTTTGTTGATGATGCAACTTTATTTACCACAGAGACATAAGTACATACCAGGCCTACATACCAAACACTCGGCTTCTCATTATTCTCTACCACTTCAGAAACACTTGGACTTTGTCTTTAATTCTGCAGTGAATTTACTACTTTCGTCTTGGCATTGTGTTTTGGGTTAACACAATCAAATCAAGTAAAGATCTCTTGAAGGAACACTGGCTGAGCCAGGGGAAGAGGCTTTGGAAAAATCTCACTTGTCCAAGACAAAAACTGAGTGGTACAGCAAACTAGACAAGTCCATGACCAATCAACACACACTCTCTCATACTCGAATGAATCACCACAGTCAAAAGGGGGAATCACACTATTAACATGAAAAATTTTAACAGTACTTTACCTTATTCCTTAAAAAAGCAATGTCATGCACTCTTGATATAAAATCTCCCTTAGGTACAGTTGCAGAAATGTGTTCCTACACCCCCTGTGGTAACCAGTGTCTCCAAACAGCCAAACTATATGACCTATAGCATCCCTATCCACCAATCATGTTCATCGTTACATGATCAGTACCCATTCACTCAAAAATAGTGAGACAGTACTACTTGTATCCTCTTCACCACTGATCGGCTTGTTAGCCGCTTGGGTTACTGCGACGGTGCTGCTTGTAGACACGGGTTACCACAGGGGGTGTAGGAACACAATTCTGCAACTGCACATAGAGTTCCTTCCATTACTTTTCAACAAACTGTTCAAAATGAAGTGGAACTATCAAGCTAAAGGAGCATCCGCTAATATGATAATGATCTTTTATTTACAATCTTGAGAATGGTTGTGTAAATGGAATTTTTATTTATTTCTATAAAATGGTAACTGCAGTGTCTAAATCTCAAGATAAATATGTTGAAATCCCAGAACATTTACTTATTCAATATTCAGTATGAAGTTACACTAGAACATAAAAAATATAAATTCCTTGTAGAATGCCAACCTCTGCCATCTTGAATAAGCCACGGCAATCATCTGTTTGTTACTTGTGTTATTTATATGTACAGTACTGTACTGCAGGTAAAGGCATCAGCCCTGTGTATGTAGATCTTCACCTACTCTGGACAATAATTGATGCTAAATTCTATGGGTTAGTGGTATCACTATAATAATAATATTCAGGACTGTGCACACACACACACATGCACGCACGCACACATTTCTACTGTCTAGTTATCTGAACATACTGTATATGGAGATGTAATCAACTTTTAATGATCATGAGTAGTTCATGTGATATGAAAGTTGTCATTTATTTTTATAAATACTGCCCAATATATTTGTTGTTTAGTAGAGTTCGTATTTCAAATCTGATAAGAAATGTTGCACAACTTTCCAAATATGGTTAGAGACAGTAACAGAGTATTGTGAAGGACTTGGGAAAATGTTAAGCTGTGGAGAGAAGATGGAATTATCCCACCCAGGCACAGGTCAAACGACCCACAATGAGCCTGGGGCAAAAAAAAAGAATGAAAAGAAATTGTAAAATATTGAAATAAAAGGTTATACTGTATTAATCCACACCAACGAAGATGCCGGAAAACCAGTAAAGTGAGATAGTAAGAGCATGGAAACACAGAAGAAGGCAGAGCATTCCACAGTTTGGCTGTGTGAGAAAGAAGGAGGTACTATACAAGATTTTCGTGTGACTGACATTCACAGAGAAACGGTTTGCACCACGGAAGATGTGTAAGACAACCCACGGCCTTGCCGGGCGTACACAGGATGCCAAATCCACTGATCATTGCCCGTTAAAGTACCTGTAAAGAGAGAGAGTGAGGCAACATTATGCGAAGAGAAAAAGGAAGAGATTGTCAACTAAAGGAGGAGAGTTAATAAGACGAAATGCCTTTGATTCCAACCCTATCTAAAGTTGGACAAGAAGAGCCACCCCAGATAGAGCAGTACTCCAAGTTAGGGACGAATGAATCCCTTATATATCTTGGAGCAACTGCTCGGAGTGAAGTAGCTGCGGCATCTGTACAGCATTCCCAACTTTCGGGAGGCAGCTTTAGTTATACTAAGGATGTGTGATTTCCAGGACATATTGGAGGAAATGGTGAGGCCTAACATATTTATTTCAGAATTTGGGAGGATGAGAGCCAAATGTAATTGGTGGCAGATCGTCTAATTGATGGGAGAGATCGAGTTAGTGAAATTGAAAGCCTTCCAAATGTCCTAAAAAAGTTGAAAGATAACATGAGAAGCACTTGCAGTCTTAACTTACCTTCATCAGAATCAGTTGAAAGAAATCTCTCAATCTTTGGATAGTACTTCAGATTGCTTGCACTCTCCCAGTGACAGTGACATCAGCAGAGAGAAGCTTTTCAAAACTCAAGTTCATAAAGACCTATCTCAGATCCACAATGGCACAAGATTGCCTCAGTAGACTCACTATTATTAGTATTAATCAAGGCATTAGCAGGCAGCTGTCTTGTGATAGTGTTATTGAAGAATTTGGTGCGAGAAAATCAAGGAGGCACAGATTCTAAGCACTTGAGGGTATATATATGGTATGACAAACATTGATGTTTTTGTTAATTTTTAATCATATACAGGTGGCTTCAACAATTTTCCTTTACAGTATTTCTTCTGATTACCTTCTTTATCATTTTATCAAACTATCTATATTTAATTCGTTTTTCATTTTCTTCCCTTTCCTATTATTTTTCTCCACTTTATAGTTGTTTAAAATTTATATGTATGGTACGTATTTTACTTACCTGATGACTTATTTCTTCTTTTCTCTTAAATTAAGTGATTTTACATGTATATAATGACTTAGGCTATATAATGGAATTTTAGACACTACAGGTATTCTGTTGTGTAGTTATGTCTTTGGCCACAGTGTAACCTTTAGGGGTGCTTTAAGTTGAGGCATTACTTGAAGCCACAAGTTCTGCTCCTGTAAAAGTAAAGAGGAACAATAATGATGAAAGCAAACAAAGAATTTAAAATTTGTATTGTAAAGCAACAAAAAATATCACCACTGATATCTTTCATATTCAGATTTAGTAGAAAAATCATTTCTAGATTGCTAAACAAGAAGTTACAACATAAGACCAATCCAATTTTACAATATTAAGGTTGTCTTCAATCCATATGATCAACAACCACTCCATTTTCTCCAGCCTGGGGTCACGTATTCTGGTCACAGTCCTTAGGAGAGCCCAATCACCAGCAGCTGTCATTATTAGGTTTGTTCTTTTAAGGATGGTAGAGATGCATGATGGTGGCAACTTCAAGTCTCTACCAATCTTTGCTGGTCCATCACCCCTCTTATCACATCTTATCACATCAAGCTTGATAGTAAGGCTCACAGCCTTATGTGCCCTCTTAAGGACAGCACTAGAGGCACTATTACTGTGGCGTTAAGGCATGATTGCTAATACACAATGTCGGAAACAACGGAAAAACACAAAGTCGGAGACAACAGGGTACAAGGTAGGTGGAACACACTTGCAGAGCCCTCTCATGGCAAGAATGCGTGCCACGCCACTGCCCGCCAAATTCAAAACACGTCGGATCAACTAGGTACTCAACAAAATTTACAGGTGTTTCCGCTATATGTAATCGGCAATTGGGATGCGGTTTCAGGGTACACCATATATTAAGAGGCTTGTTAGCTGCTTGGGTAGTCGGTCATGTTCTGTTGTGCATTGTTGGCAAGTACTGGGCATGCACTGACTCCTGAATGTATCTGAATCTGCTCCAGTGCTGGTCAAGTCTGGTCTTGAAAGAGCTCACACTCGGTGCCATCACAACACTCTCTGGCAGGTTCTTCCAAGAGTTCACAATTCTCACTCTGAAAAGGTTGCCCTTACAGTTTCTTGGACTTGGGGCTTTTTCAACCTTGAGCTGTGACCTCCAGGTATGCCTCCAGGTACAGACACTCAACTGAGTAGTACCCTCTGAGATGTTTATAAACTTCAATTAGGTCACCCCTGGCCTATCTGTTGTATAAGCTAGACAGTTGCAGGCATTCTAATCTCTCTGGAAAAGTGAGGTGTCATAGTACAGGCACCAGTTTGATGGCCTTCCTTTGGACATTTTCAGTCAACTGACAGTCTCTAGCATATCTCGGGGACCAAATGGAGTGACACTACTCCAAATGGAGCAGCACCTTATTTGATGGTCGTTATGAAGAACAGACTATCTAGATCTGATGACTTTCTTATAAAACCTACTAGTTTAGTCGCTTGATTCATCATTTTACAATGGCCTGAGAACTTCAGTTCATTGTCAACATCTTCGTACACACCCAGGTCTTATAAGGCGGGGGTGGCGTGGTTGATAGTTGACCCCCGCTCCGTCAGGCGGCGCTGGAGGCGTAGCTGGGGAATTCGAGGATGGGCTAGCGACAAACAGCATTTGTAGGGAGAATCCACTACACTCCTACCACCACAACCATGGCACTCCTACCACCACAGCCACGGAACTCCTCCACCACAACCATGGCACTCCCTACCACAACCATGGTACTCCTACCACCACAACCATGGCTCCTACCACCACAACCATGGCACTCCTACCACCACAACCACGGTACTCATACCACCACAACCACGGTATTCTTACCACCACAACCATGGCACTCCCACCACCACAACCATGGTACTCCTACCACCACCACAACCATGCAACCATGGCACTCCTACCACCACAACCATGGCACTCCTACCACCACAACCATGGTACTCCTACCACCACAACCATGGCGCTCCTACCACATAACCATGGCACTCCTACCACCACAACCATGGCACTCCTACCACCACAACAATGGTACTCCTACCAACACAACCATGGCACTCCTTCCACCACAACCATGTGTAATAATTGTTTATCAGACCAACTGCCTACAGCCCAGAGAAGAACAACACATAACAGTAAGTAAATACCCTCGTGGTAACCGACATAAGTTGACACCCCCTACAGTGATAGCAAGACCTGACCCAAGAAGGCAAGGCCACTAAGTGCTTGAGTTAACCGTGGGATATGACCGTGTTAAAAAAACCCCACACGGTCAAGACACACCCAGTTCAGTGTTAATTGGGAGAGGTCATCTGCCGTCTGGTGACCACCAATATATAGGCCCTGCACCCCCTTTCACGGGGATTCAGATCACTTACACCACTATCGACAGAAGACGGAGTCACGCTCGTCACTAGTCAAGGTTGGGAGGGAGACTTCCTCGAGCACCGCGTCTCCAGCTAGCAGAGTGTCCCACAGGAGACATAAGAACATAAGAATGGAGGAAACTGCAGCGGGCCTATTGACCCATACTGGGCAGTCCCGTTTATACCCAACCCCTATTGCTCATATAAGCATCCAACCTATGTTTGAAGCTATCCAGCGTATTCGAGTTATTGATGATATTTGGTAACTTGTTCCATTCATCCACTACTCTGTTTCCAAACCAGTGTTTACCTATTTCACCCGAAATCTAAATTTGTCTAATTTAAAACCATTGTTCTGAGTTCACTCGTGGTTGGATAGTTTAGTACCTTTGTAATGTCCCCTTTGTTTAACCCTGACTTCCATTTATACACCTCAATCATGTCGCCCTCACTCTACATATCTCGAGGTAGTGCAAATTAAGATGCTTTAACCTGTCTCTGTCCTACAAGGTTCCTAATGCAGTTATTGTCATTCTCCTCTGGATTCCTTCCAAGGATTCTATATCCATTCTGTAATACGGTGACCAGAACTGAACTGCGTAATCCAGGTGTGGTCTCACAAGCTTGATATAATTTTAAGATGACCTCGCTGATCTTGTAACTAACACTCCCTTTGTATGAACCCAAGTACTTTATTAGCCTTACGAGCAAAAACACATTGTTTACTTGGCTTAAGATTCCTACTTATCATTACTCCTAAATCTCTCTTCTCGGATTCCACAATGGCATCGTTGTTCATCTGGTAACTGGTTTCCCTGTTTACATCTCCTATACTGAGTACTTTACATTTGTCACATTGAATTTCATCTGCCATTTTCAGACCATTCAAAAATTGTTTAGATCTTCCTGTAGTTTTGCAGAGTCCTCGTCAAATTTAATTACCGCGTCTATTTTAGTGTCATCAGCAAATTTACTTATGTTGCTGTCTATGCCGATATCTATGTCGTTTATGTATATAATAAATAATAATGGTCCAAGTACTGAGCCTTGGGGAACTCCACTAGTGACGTTGCTCCAATGCGATTTAGTGCGTTATGCTCACTCGCTGCAGCACTCCCTTCAACAGCTCCTGCTGGGCCTCCCTCAGGTCACACGTGCGTCATTGTCAGAGCTATCCATAGGGTGAGTTACTTACTGTGGTAAGTGTATTCATTTCATGTTTGTGTCCGAGTCAGTGTTTAGTAACGTAAATATAATGTTCTAGTAATGTGTCTGTGTCATTGAGTGAATAATAAATAGCTGTACTTAGAATTGGTGTTCAGAAATATTTCCCCTAAGAACGTATTTACAGTAAAATCCTAACCGGCCATGCTACCAAACTTCCTCACTTTAGCCTATGACTAAATATTCTATCCATACTTTCTACCTCTAAATCCCCCTCGTTACACTGGTAGCAGTACTTAACGTAAACCCAAGCCTTCCCTTGCTTAGCTATTATACCTGGCTTGTCTTCTCCTTCATTTAATTCAGTTCGAGTATTGTTACTTTTACTTTTATCCTCTTCGCCACTGATGAAGCTTGTTAGCCGCCAGGCGATCGGTCACAATCTCTTTTTCATTTTATATTCTTCACCAAAAGATCGGCTCGCTAGCAGGCGTCAGTCACGTCTCTGTCCGCGCACTGTTGGCAAATACTGAGCTGCACGGCCCCTGAATGTACTTGAACCCGCTCCGGTGTTGGTCAAATCTTGTCTTGAAACTCTTTTCCCGGTGCCGTCACAACACTCTCTGGTGAATTGTTCCAAGAGTTTCAACCCTCACTCGAAAAAAGTTGCCCTCTCGGTTTTCTGGACTTGCAGCTTCTTCAATCTTGAGCTGTGACACTTGTGGGGCAGGCGTCCGCCAGCTCAAATGGGACACTCAACTGAGTAGTGCCCCCCAGGAATCTTATACACCTCAACTAGGTCCCCCCTTGCCCGTCTATAGTATAGCTAGGCAAGTTCAGGCGCTCCCAATCTCTCCAGGGTACCTGAGGTGCGAAAATGCAGGCACCAGTCTGGTGGCCCTCCTTTGAACATTTTCAACCAACTGACGGTCCCTAGCATATCTCGGGGACCAGATGGGGTGACAGTACTCAGATGGGAAACACTTCTCTCTCCTGAAGATCGTTACGAGGGACGGACGTCTAGATATCTGAACGACCTTCTTATAAGACCCAATAATTTATATGCCTGATTTACCTTCTTCTCACAATGGCCCGAGAACTTCAGCTCATTGTCCCAACGCCACACCTAGGTCCTTCTCACACACAGTCTCAACTAGTGCAGTTTCTTCATCCGTTAGGACATATAATCGCCTCCTTACGTTAGTGCGCCCAGAGTGCATCCTCTTACACTTTGTGACATTGAATCTCAGCAGCCATTTCTTCGACCATTCCTGGAGCCCACGAGAGGGTCCTTCTCCAGCTCTTCACGGTCGCTTCGGTTCTTAATTTCCCAGAAATAACTTGGCGTCATCGGCAAACATTTGTATGGAGAATTGGCCTGGCGTCAGGCATGTCATTTATGAAACAAACAAGCAACAAGCAGACCCCAATACACTGCCTGTGGTACCCACTTATTACAGGTACAGATGACGATTTAGGTGCCATTAATCACCACACACTGCTTTGCGGTCATGTGAAAATCTTCTATCACGCTAGGACATTTCCCCAATTCCGTACCCTTCAGTTTGATTTTCAGCCTTTCTTGAGGTACACTGTAGAAACCTTGGCAAAATCTAGGTAAATATTGGCCAAGAATCTTGCCACCCCGTTCAGAATATGGGTCCAAATATCAATACCTTGAGCAATTGTGTGTGAAGCAAGAGCGCTTGACATAAACCGTGTTGGCAATCTTTTACAAGGTTGTTTTGTAATAGATATTCCATCAGCGGCATCTCTGATAATACTCTCAAGTACTACATATTATGCTGGTCTATAGTTGTTCGTGGAGTGACGTCGCCCTTCTAGCGAAGATAGGACTCACATAAGCCACTTTCCATTCACTGGGACCATTTGTTGCATCCAGGCATTTACAAAAACAGGATCTTCAGGGGGCTCTGCAAACTCGTTGCACAACTCTTAGCACTCTAGGATGCACCATGTCAGGTCAGGGACTCTTATGGACCTTTAGCCTGGACAGTTTTTCTAATACCCTCTTCTGTGAACACAATGTGGGTCAGTGGTGTGTCGAACCCGTCTGTCCTCAAACGCAGGAAGGTTAGTTGTCCTCTCTTGTGAACACTGAGAAAAGAAGCTGTTCAATGCCTCCAGCATCTGGTCAGAATCCTGCATAACTACCATATTCAAGCCTCAGATTACTGATACTCTACTCGTGTTTTCAATTTCGACTTTCGCCTTGTTAAAACGCCTTTGGTTTGACTTGACCTCGCTGCAACCAGCCTCTGGAACTCCTTTACAGCCCTCCTACACTCTATCTTTGCTTGGTTTCTGGCTCTTTTACGCCCATCCTCCTGTCTTGCACATCGTTTGACCCTTTCGTCTTGAGAATTCTGGGTTTCTTCTTAATTTTGTCGACCGCCGCATTGTTCATGTGTAGTATTTCCCCTCGTATTCCTAGAAGCACTGGGTTTGGTCTTGGTACATGTATTTATCGATCAAATAGGTCATTTTACTAGCAGTTATGATATTCAGTGTAGTGTCTGCGTTCTTGTACCTTAATAAGTCAGGCCAGTTGATACCCCTCATCTCTTCCCTCATCCCATTGTAATTTCCGCTTGTAATATTTGCACCTTGGCCTGGCCTTATCTGAACTAGGTAACAGTTAAATCTGAATGACAACACTATGGTGACTGGTGCCAACTGGGGCAAAAGGTGTTCCAGTTTGGCCACCATACCCTACCATTTGTTATGATGAGGTCAAGTAGCTTGAGTGTTTGCTCCTCTGTAATGTGTCGGGTCTCCTAACATTTGGAACAGAAATTATCTCTCAAGAGTTTTCCTACGAAAATAGCAGGGTTATTCAAGGCATTCGGGGTGGACTCGTTTCTCCAGTCGATGTCGCCATAGTTAAAGTCCCCATGATAAGGAGGTGGCTGAGGGTTGAGCATCGCCGCGTTGTTTATTAAGGTTCTTAAGTTTCGCGTTTTAGTGGGCCACAGTTTGGGGATCTGTAGTACATCCGACGATAAGTAAGTCCCTTCCTTTGAATTTAATTTTACACCACTTGGACTCTTCAAAAACATCTCCTCTCCCTGTACCCTCGCCTGGCTGGCTCCCTAAGGTCTTGCCTGGCGTAGATAACCACACCCCTCTTCCAAGTTTCTTGAGAAAGGTTCGTAAATGAGTCATATCCAGCAATACTGAACTCATTCCTCTGGAATTAAATTCTCCCTGTTCTTGTACAATAGTTCTACCAACTCCCTACAATTTCTGGTTGGTGCCACTCTTAGTAGTGTTTCAAACTCCTCTCTCTTATCAAGGAACGTGTCAGTATTAGTGTACATGACATTCAAGCCAGAATTTGTTCTCATTAATGTCTCTTAACATGTCAAACCCACTCCCCCATTCTCCAAAGCTGCAGCATTTTGCTAAGTACACTGTATTTTGCAGGGTGTGGTTAGAAATACTCGTATTTACACAGCGCTCGCCCCTCCTGTCCGGTGAGCTGAGCTGGTGCTGCCTCCCGGGTGGGGGTTGAGAGTGGAGTGGAAGTGCTGCTGCCCCTAAGCCCATGTCGGCACAGTTGTTTCCCTACCCTCCCCTGAGAGTATATCCCATGCCTCTGTCCCCGTTCCTCCTCGACTCCTCCCTCTTCTGCCAAGTCCTGCAGGGAGCTTCTTGTGCTGTTTCCCTCTGCATTACCGTGCGGTCTGGGTGAATGAATACACCCTGAAATGCCTCGCTCCTTGCTAAGTTTTTGCCACCTGCCGAATAACCTGCCATTTCTCCTCCTCACTTTCCTTGTGTGATCTGAGGGGCGAGGCTTAACCCCTGCTTTTTGTCCCCAGCCTCCTCATCCTGAGGGGTTGATGGAATCTTCAGAACCTCTGCGCAAAATATTTTGGAAACAGCACCTTATCGTGTGTTTCGCCTCTGATTCCCTCGCCTGGCTCTCTGGACTCCAAAGCTATACATTGTTCCCTGCGCTGGAGCCGTTCCTGGTGTTCCTTCCCCTAACAGTAAGGTCCGTTAATTTTCATTCTTGACACACTTCTTCCAGTCTAGCTGTTGTAGAACCTGTATTGATTACTGCATTACTCTCCGCCCCTCCCGTGGCCACTCCTAATACGTCCAGCATAACTCCTCTTAGCAATCACCTCCATTCTGCTACTTCCTCAGTCTTAGCAAGGATATCTTTCCCAACTTGCTCCAGTTTGTCAGCCAGCAGGGCTCCAACTACCATCTATTTTCGTCCCTAGAGAACTCGTTTCCTTGTGGCTTGCAATCGCTTCATTCACCTTGACTATGCAGCCAGAGCAATACCTTAACCCAGCCATCATGTGCTTTACGGCAGTTAGTAACTTCCCTGAAAAGTTGCATTAGTCGAATATATCCTCCATATCCGACGTCTCCTGCGGTAATCATATCCCAAACTCATGGTTTGTTGTTGGGGGTGCAGACTGTGTGAATCTACACCTATTTAAAAAGTAAAAAGAAAAAAAGTGCTTGTACTCTCTGTTGCTTATAGAGTTGTCGTCTGTGACTGCGTACACTGTATCTCCTGTGAATTGTGTATTGTAGGCACAGTTTCGAATCCTTGGCTACAAACAAGAAATAAAATTGAAGTCTCTGTGACACCTATGACACGACTTGGTTTCAGCTTCGGCACGGTGCCTTTCCAACGCTTGCTATTGAGCGCTCACTGGGATTGTTACAACTTCCGCGGTCACTGATGACACTATGAACTATCTTGTGTACACTGTATCTCCTGTGGTGATGTATTATAAACACAGAATTCAGTCCTTGAGAAAGCACACAAACACAATAAAATTTAAAATCTCTGTGGCACCTATGACACGAAAAGGCTGGCAGTTGTTCTTACCAGCTTGATTGCCAATATCACCAGTATTCCTTTTAAGTTGTTACAGTCTCTTCTGCAGTCACTGATGACACTATGAACTGATTTAACTAAAAGGCACAGTACTACACTCCCGGATTTGGCGCTTCCATAGCCGTGACCACAACACCTTAAAAATAAAATAAATAAAAACTTTGTCATGTGGCAGCGTGATTGTGTGATTATAGGCCTGGGCCTGGCTGTACCTCCAACTCTCGGTGGAAGTTGAGTTTCAAAAATACAATCGCGTCTAGCATTAAAATTCTTCATCGATTTACACTTTCACATCACTAAGACAATCTTGACGATCTTATGTAGTCACTGTCCAATTTCTGCCGCTCACCATCGAAGGCCCAGGCCGAACACGCTTTGTTACAGAGACGCAACTCGACCCGCCCGCCCGTGTGCGGTAAGAAACCCCGAACAGTACAGCGTGAAAAGTGTCCTAGTGTGTCACCATTACAGCTCAAGTAAATGTTTCTCATCGTGGTATGTGCGAATTGTTTTTAGCATAACTCCCCAGAATATGTTCAGTGCTTAATAAAATTTCTCAGTTTCCCCCGCGATTTGTAACGTTCTCAGTATCCCTAGTGCATTTTGATTGTCGGTCAGTGTTAAATGTACCCATTGTGTTTTAGTGATAGAAGCTGTGTCTATACTAACTGTTAAGACCTAACATGTCTTTTAACCTACATCCTCCTCCCTGTCCTAATCTCCACTCCACCCACCTCACCCCGCCCGCCTCACCCGACCCGCCCCGTCTCACCCGACTCTCTCCCCACCCCGTGTAACCTCACGGTAAGTTATGCTTTGTTTGTAACGTTTTCAGTATCCCTAGTGCATTTTAATTGTCGGTCAGTGTTAAATGTACCCGTTGTGTTTTAGTGATAGAAGCTGTGTCTATACTAACTGTTAGAACCTAACATGTCTTCCAACCTACAGTAGATCCTCCTCCCTGTCCTAATCCTCACCTCACCCTCCTTACCCTTCTATCCCCCCCCCCACCCCACCCCACCCCACCCGACCCGTCCCACCTCGCACCGCCCCGTCCGCCCGCCCAGTGTTACCTCATTAATCCCCAGTCTGTTTTGTCCCGTAAGTTATGCTTTGAATTGATGGTTAGTGTAACTTAATATTGCAATAATTGCAGAGCTTCACTCAGTGTATTTTTAGGCTAGTATGATTTATTGTGTAGTGTACTCGTTGATACGCTTTGAGAAATAATATTCAGCGTAGTGAGCAGAGCTTCACTCCCCGAACCAGCCTTGAGATCATTGTCGTGACGGAAACCATAGTTGCCAAACATTGACGTAACGTATAAAGTAAATATATTTTTTTTACGGATGCACGTCCAACTAATCCTTCATCCCTTCAGGATTGTCTATCTCTATCAAATGTCACACACAGTACCGCCCCATGGCCAGCCGGATATTGGAGATAACCAGCTCGCTTGGGCATGACCTGACGACGCATGTCCAAGCTGTCTGCAGTGATCGGCCAGGATGACGGCGCCTTACGACGCAGCAGCAATTAAGAGGTGACGATGGACCAAGCAATGACTCCAACCAAAGTACATACGAGCAGAGGAGAAGTAGGGTGATGAATGCAGCACCACACCCACCACACACCACTTCACTTCTTTCAAGTCCTTCCTTGGTCTAGGATTAACGAGATTTTATATTTTTCTACTTAAGGAAGTTAAGACGTGTGGAATGCAGCACCACACATCAAACCCTGGCAAGCCGAACCAGGGAGGGGATTTCCTCTGTGGGGGCGTGGAACAGGGGGCCAAGGATCCAGCTGATACTCGTGTACAGAGGGCGAACCAAGGTCAATGTATCCTGCCCCACACGTCTCTCTGAATGATGGCATCCCCCCCCAGTGTGACCGGCTACCCCCGACCGGATAGGCGGAAAATTATGTTGCATAGAAGAAAATCAGATGGAACAGAAAAAAATCATCTGGAATATGTTGGAAAATGATGCTGTACAGAAGAAACGCAGAAAAGGCTAGAAAAACTCATCTGGAATATGACGAAAAATGAAGCTGTATAGAAGAAACGCAGATGGTTTACTTTTACTTTTTACTTTTATCCTCTTCACCACTTATCGGCTCGTTAGCCGCTTGGGCGATCGGTCACGTCTCTGTTACGCACTGTTGGCAAGTACTGGGCATGCACCGACTCCTGAATGTACCTGAACCTGCTCCAGTGTTGGTCAAGTCTGGTCTTGAAAGAGCTCACACTCGGTGCCGTCACAACACTTTCTGGCAGATTGTTCCAAGAATTCACAACTCTCACTCCGAAAAAGTTTGCCCTCACAGTTTTCTGGACTTGCGGCTTCTTCAATCTTGAACTGTGACCCCTTGTGGGGCGAGCGTCTGCCAGCTCCAAGTAAGGACTAAGGACACTCGACTGAGTAGTGCCCCTTGAGATGCTTATACACCTCAGTTAGGTCTAACTTTAAACGTTCTACGGATGATGTTTTAACCTTCGAAGTCCGATGGTTTAACCCTACTAAGTATGAAGGTTTAAACCTTCTAAGAACGGTGGTTTAACCCTTTGAGGGCAATATTTTAAGCCTTTGAAGACAATGGTTTAAACCTTCTAAGGACGATAATTTAACCCTTTTAAGAAGAAGACCTAATCCTTGCATCCTACACGTTTTAGCGTTCCAGTAACAATTCACAAAACATTCAACCGGAAGTATGGTGAATGATTTAAAACAGGGCGTCCTGGAAAAAAAAACACATCAGGGCTGACGACGTAAACTATAACACACACACACACATACACTTCCTGGAAATGACTTACTTTTTACATCACTCATCGGAAGCAAAGCAGAGTGGAGTCTGGTGTTTTGGGTTTGTGTGTCTATTGTGCTTCGTTTTGGTTGTGTTTGTAGCAATATATATTTGTGTTTGTAATAATGTTTGTGCTGTGTGTGGTTGTTTTTATGGTGTGTTTGTGTTTGTTTGTGTTAAGTAAAACCTCTGAATCGTAATCTACTTGTTTGTATTGAAGGGCAGACAGACCTGGAGGCTTGCTGGCGCTCTATGAAAAACACGGAATTAACTTTTATTAACCTGTATTAACTGTTATTAACTTTTATTAACTTATTTCACATGTAGGCACATGGAAGTGCTGGGATGGGTGTGAAAGGGATCTGCCCTGTATGGGCCAGTCGGCCTCCTGCAGTATCCCACTTTCTTATGTTCTTATGTTCTTAAAATATTATACTTCTTGAGAAAACTGTACCATTTTCTTTCATTACGGTTAAGTTAGGTTAGTCTGGGAGGTGTGTGGTACTGGAGACAGGCAGAGTACATTGACCTTGAGTACACCAAACTAAGGACTCGACTTTGACAGCAAGCAAGACACTACCATAGGTATGAAATAATTTAGTAGCACTGAAGTAATAAAGACATGATCACAGTATAATAGGATGACAGGGGATAAAGTGCCTCCAACTGTTACAGTTCATTTTTAACTGGAAGGGTTACACAAGAGGGATGACCCATGACAGTGTTCAGGAGCTGTGAAGTTGGCTGCGTTATGAAGAGTGTTTAAAAGGGGCAATTGGATTTTTATCCGTGATTAAGGATTAGCTATTATTACTCTGCCGGACCTGAAACAAAGGGTTTCGGTGACCTTGATCCACTGACTGTGAGTTTACATATTTCTCAATTTACTGTTATTGCGTATATATGAGGATGTATGTCTTATAGTGTGTGTGTGTGTGTGTGTTTAGGTGTGTGTGACTCGTTCTGGTAAGATTTATAGGCCGATATATTTCGCCAGTAGTGACGCACACGGATCTGCTGAAAGAAAGTGAAAACTGTGTTCATAGCTGTATAACATCATGTAACGCTGTTGTAATCTGTGTGAGATCAGCAATTGTATGCGTGTGTTCTCTCTCTCTCTTTTTCCTTTATTTTCCCTACCCCCCCCCTCTCTCTCTCTCTCTCTCTCTCTTCATTCGCTGTCGTTTCAACCTTTGCTTCTACGTATAAAGTCGTCTACACACGATACTAACACCATTAAAGAGGGCATCAGTCATGAAGAACAAACAAGATATTCTAAAGAATCTCACGTTAAATTTCAGCGCTTTCTCCTACATGACGCGTAGATAGAAGAAAAATGGCATCAAAAGTATAATGAAACTCTATCAAAACTCTAGTACATTCATAATCATAAATTAAAAGTAGAAAAATAAACGTAAGAGGAAAGATGGCGTCTGATTTGTCCCTTGACTTTATTGTGACGACGATCTTAAGTTCTCAGTTAGGGTAAAAAATCAATTGTACTAGTCTTTTAGAATCAGCAGAGTGGCGTATTTAAGACACTTCCTGCCTTGAATGCAAACTTTATGATCCTGTGGTGGACTTCCCCAAGGTGACTTGTTGGGTGTTGTGATTTAGTTATAATGCTGTTTAGTTATGCTGCTCTGTTGCTGTGTAGTTATGCCGCTGTTGCGTGGTTGGTTTTATTTGTAGTTATGCTGTTGTATTGTCGCTCACTCAATGTTGTTGTGTAGTTGTGCTGCTCTATTGCTATGTGGTTATATTGCCGAGTAGGTGAGCCCCTTGTGTTCTGTAGTTAAGTCTCTACCTTGTTGTCGATTTACGTTGTTGCCTTCTCTCCTGTAGTTATGTAAATGTTTGTCTTGTACGTAAAGTTATCGTGTTGTTGGGTGATTGTGTTGTTAGGGAGTTATAAACGTCACTGTTATGGTTGTCTCTCTTTAAGAAGCGTGACCAAGGACAATTACGCTGCCTAAACCTCCACATGCGAGAATATTAGTGAATTAAACTCAATCTTATGTGTCCTAAGTGCTCTCTCTCTCTTTCTTCAAGTCGTAGGTAGTAGGCAGCTCTAAGTAGTAGGTAGTTGGCAGCTACCAAACAGGGAGGTACTACCGCCTGGGAAGATATTGGAAGCATAATGTGTTGTCTAATGGTAGATCCTGCTGCCATATGGCATCACGAAAATTGTGACCAAGTCCCAGTTTGCTGATCTGACTTTTTGCCTCATTTACACACAGGGTCTTAATTGTTTCTCTTACTATTGACAACACAACATAAGTCAGCAATAAAAATCTTTCCTTCCGCGAACTTCAATTTCAGTCACTAAATTCGTTTTGGAGAGCGAAGATGGCTGTTTAGATCTTTGGAACAAAGCAAGAGTTAAGTTCATCCTTGGAAACAAAGCAGGAGTTAAGGTGCTTGGGTAGATCATCCGGGGAAACAAAGCAGGAATAAATATGCTTGGGTAGATCATCCTGGGAAACAATGTAGGAGTTGATGCTCGGGTAGATCATCCTGGGAAACAATGCAGGAATAAATATACTTGGGTATATCATCCTGTGAAACAATACAGGAGTTACGATGACTGTAAATCCTCATAGGAAAAAAAAACATGAGACAGGAGGGTGGAGGTAGCGTGACTAGTGGAACTAATCGTCACCAGTGAGCGTATCTGGGTAAATCACTCAGCCAGTCGTTGTATATCTAGTTGTTTTCTTTGTTTGTCATCTATAGAACACATTATTCATGTTTATCTTTGTCAATCTTATCTTGAACTACGATTTACCCTAACAATAACTATCATGACTAACCATAAAATTACGTAACTTGATGTTCCATAACTTGAAATAACCTTACCTAACCTAAATTTCATAAATACGTATTAATGTTGCTATTTATGCTTTGTTAAATAGTATAGTTGAAGCCAAGGAATATTGTTTAGATATTTTACTAAGGATTATAAATACAAGTCTATGATTAGGTACACAGGTCACGTTGTGGGGGTATGAGATATTGGTTCACACTCAGGATGGGATGGAGAAAGGAAACTCACAATGTGCTCACTGTATACATATTGTATTGGATGTATAATGCAGCGTTAGGAAGAGTGTCCATGACAGCAGCAGGGTGCAGGACATTAGCAGGGGGTACATGACAGCAACAGGGTCCACGTCAGGAGGAGGGTCCACGTCAGAAGGAGGGTCCACGACAGGAGCAGCAGGTACCTGAGGGTGGAGATAGGGTGCCCAAAAATGTCGTGGGCGGGGTATTGCTGCAGGTGGTAACTGCGGATAGACTGGTGCAGGTGTAGTTCGTGGGGGTTGCTGCTGGGCTGGGGACCCAACGGGTAAGGTGGCGTCTGAGACAGGACGGGTGTGTTGGGGTCGGTAAGACGTGGTGCTTGGGGCAGGAACAGGAGCGGCTGTCTACTTAGAGTAGCAGAGCTGCTCTAGGGTGTCTAACCTGCGGTGTAGAGACAGTACCTGTAGAGCCGATGAGAGCTGCCTCTGCGTGGGTAAGCCAATCTTCCATGTTGCTTGAAGAACATAAGAACATAAGAATGGAGGAAACTGCAGCGGGCCTATTGGCCCATACTGGGCAGTCCCGTTTACACCCAACCCCTATTGCTCATATAAGCATCCAACCTATGTTTGAAGCTATTCAGCGTATTCGAGTTAATGATGATATTTGGTAACTTGTTCCATTCATCCACTACTCTGTTTCCAAACCAGTGTTTACCTATTTCACGCCTAAATCTAAATTTATCTAATTTAAAACCATTGTTACGAGTTCGCACCTGGTTGGATAGTTTGAGTACCTTTGTAATGTCCCCTTTGTTTAGCCCTGCCTTCCACTTATACACCTCTATCAGGTCGCCCCTCGCTCTACGTCTCTCGAGGGAGTGCAAATTAAGATGCTTTAGCCTGTCTCTATATTCAAGGTTCCTAATGCCCGGGATTAGTCTTGTCATTCTCCTCTGAATTCTTTCCAAGGATTCTATATCCATTCTGTAATACGGTGACCAGAACTGAACTGCGTAGTCCAGGTGTGGTCTCACAAGAGCAAGATACAGTTTTAGGATGACCTCGCTAGTCTTGTAACTAACACTCCTTTGTATGAACCCAAGTACTTTATTAGCCTTGTTATGAGCAAAAACACATTGTTTACTTGGTTTAAGGTTCCTACTTATCATTACTCCTAAATCTCTCTCGCAGTCGGATTTCTCTATGGCATCGTTGTTCATCTGGTATCTGGTTTCCCTGTTTACATCTCCTATACTGAGTACTTTACATTTGTCGACGTTGAATTTCATCTGCCATTTTTCAGACCATTCGAAAAATTTGTTTAGATCTTCCTGTAGTTTTGCCGAGTCCTCGTCAGATTTAATAACACGTCCTATTTTAGTGTCATCAGCAAATTTACTTATGTTGCTGTCTATGCCGATATCTATGTCGTTTATGTATATAATAAATAATAATGGTCCAAGTACTGAGCCTTGGGGAACACCACTTGTGACGTTGCTCCAATGGGACTTAGTGCCGTTAATGCTAACTCGCTGTTTCCTGTCCTGTAACCACGCCCTAATCCATTTAAGGATGTCACCTTTGATGCCATGTGCTTCTACCTTTCTAATTAGTCTTTCGTGGGGGACTCTGTCGAAGGCTTTGCTAAAGTCGAGATATACCACATCATAATTGTGCCCCTCGTCCACCGATTCGAAAACTGATGAAAAGAATGTTAATAGATTAGTTAGGCAAGAGCGTCCGCTTGTGAAGCCATGCTGGGAATCATTGATCAATCTGTGCTTCTCCAGGTGATTTCGAATAGAGTTTGAGATGATTGCTTCCAGTAATTTGCCTACTATTGATGTTAAACTGATTGGGCGGTAGTTAGAGGATAGTGATCTATCCCCCTTCTTGAAAATCGGTATTACATTCGCTATCCTCCAGGATTCTGCTACTACACCTGTTTTTAAGGACATGTTAAACAACTTTGCTAAGGGCATACTAAGCTCTTCCTTACATTCCTTTAATACTCTGGCAAATATCTCATCGGGACCAGGTGACTTATTAGGCTTTAGTTTGTCTATTTGCTTACTAACATCGTTACTAGTCACTACTATCTCACTTAATTTGTTTTCTTCACTATCTCTGAATAGAGTCGGTGCCTCGGGTATCATGTTTAAATTTTCGGTGGTGAAAACTGTTGAAAAATATTTATTCAAATTATTGCTCATTTCTCTGTCGTTATCAGTGAGCTCGCCGGTGTCTGACCGTATTGGTCCAATCTTTTCTCGTGTTTTAGTTTGATACATTTGGTAGAATCCTTTGGGGTTTGTCTTCGCCTCCCTTGCTATCCTTACCTCATTATTCCTCTTTGCTTTCCTTATCTCGGTTTTAACCCTACTCGCCAATACCCTATAATAGTCCCGGAGGTGAATTTCGCCACGATTTATCCTTCTACCTATAGCCTTCCTTTGGCCAATGATGTTCTTTAAATAATTATTTATCCATTTAGGGTCATTGTTGTCTGATCTGAGTTTTTTGTATGGTATGTTCTGCCTTTGTGCATTAAGTAACTCACTATTTAAATTGTCGTGGGGTGATCAGTTTCTCCTCCATCCTGTGTGAGTGCGAATCTCCGGGGGTCACCATTTGTGGGGTTATGAGTTTCTCCTCCATCCTGTGTGTGTGGTCACTCCGGGGGTCACCATTTGTGGGGTTATGAGATTTTGGTTCACACTCTGGATGGGATGGAGGAAGGAAACTTACAATGTGCTCACTGTATACATATTGTATTGGATGTACAATGCAGCTTGTTGCTGGGTAGGAAGCATGGTAACAAGCGTTGAGTAGAGAGAACTGGTTGGTGAGGGTGCCCAGAGGAGCACGCGGCTTGAGGGACGCCGAGATGGCGAGGGTGCGGGAGCCGCCAGGCTGGCGCGGAGGAGGAGGTGCTGCTTGCTGGTGGCACTGGGTAGAAAAGAGAGCGGTCACAGCGGTGTCAGGCCTTATAAGGCGGGGGTAGGCGTGGGTAGATAGTTGACCCCCTCTCCGTGGGCGGCGCTGGAGGCGTAGGCTGGGGAATTCGAGAAGGTTCGGTGCTTGTAGGGGAGGAATCCACTACAACGTACTCGTAAGAGTTGGTGCTGAAAGTTCGTTATACTGTAAATAAAAATATACATAAATGTAAATAGAAGTATATATTTAGGTACATATTACGTGCATAATAATTCCCCTGAGGTAATAGTATACGGTAATTAGTGCTTAAAGTTAGATACGTATAGAAATGCAACAAAACAATTGCCTATTAAATATCCCTCCCACTCAGCCTCCGCCAGGGTAAACAGAAAATCAGAAGTGGTTATTTTCTCGCAAATATAAGAATACAGTTAACGGGTTGACTTACATTAAATCACATAAATAACATCCAAGACATAATAGATACATTAGTTTAACACCAGTCAAGAGACAACAAACAAATATGATAATCTCCCCCCAAAATTCTACCTATTTTTTCTCTCTCCCTAATTGTTGGTAAATTAACGTATTTAGTCAAGGTTTAGTCTTATTATTTCTCATTATCTGGACAAGTGTGTGTGTGTGTGTGTGTGAGTGGGTGTGTGTGTGTGTGGTTTGTTTAGTTGAGGTGAGTCATGTAGATACTGTACATTCTTACGGCTTCAGTTACGGGAAATATCCATGGTGTGAACCTTTGTCTTTACAGAATCACTGGTTCATTATTGTCTTGCACGCAAAGTACACATGAACAACAGGCAATGGCAGGGAATCTCGTGTGCACATTCGGAGTTTGTTCATAGTAATATAAATATCTTTAAGGGTCGTTATGCTTTTGTTTTATATCGCTCAGGAAGAATGTAAACACTCCCTCACCAAACTCTTTCATAACATCATTCTCAGCACCAGATGAGGGTAATTCTACATTTTACGAATGAACTTTATGAATGCTGGGCCCTCATCGGTTGAGTATTTTATAAACATAACGGGTTCAGTTTGAGTCATGAATGTTATAGAAGTCCTTGGATTATCTAAATATTCCCCCCCCTCCAGCTTATTTTGCCTTAAGATTAACCACCCTAACTCCAACCTAACTTAACCCTCCCTATGTAGCGTTAGGGGGTTTAATTATCAGGTGAAAGAAGATGGGGACTAATATTCAGTAAAACGTGTCCTTGGGGTTAGACCTGTCCACCAGGAACTCTCAAATAATGCAAATGCAAAAGGATTCAGTCACACCAATGTAAATATGGCAGCATCACAATTATGTCTACTCACAGAATGGCTACTTTTCCTATTATGTCTACACTGTAGTGGTATGTATTCTGCAGACAAGATACTAATAAACTATAAAGAAGAACATTAAAAACTATTAAAATAATTAATAATATGTTTACAGGCCTGTCATACAGGTCTATGTAGATAGACCTTGGTTTATCCGTACGTTGCCCTCAGCACGGAAGAGAACCTATTGTAAGTCTCCGTTTTCTAATTGGGAAGGGGAGAGCGTATACTGCTGCAAACTGTTGTTGGGATATGAATATGATGACATTCACAAGTTGTGAATGTCATCATATCCTACCAGTTGTGAATCACAACTGGTAGAATAGCACGTCTACACAATGTAGACGTGCCATCCATGTAGAGTCTCAACTGTGGGAAGACGTTGCAGCATGGCATCCATAACAAAAATCTAGATCATGTCCTGGACACCATCCAAGCGTAACGGAAACCTTGTCCATCATTTAGTTGCGTTCACTATCGCTGGAATTCGATGGTAAGTGACTGACAACTAGTGAGTCAGCTTACGTTACCACGTACGTATAACGTCAAGTCAGGTCAGGTATTGAGGTCAAAGTCACTTTTCAGTGTTCTTTAACTGACTATACATAGTTTGTGAATATGACATTTTCAGAGTACACGAAATGGGAGTATATGAAGTCGGCATAGTTATATTCTTTCTTTCGTCTGCCTAATTCTGAATATAAAGGAATATCCATATACACCTATCTATTACACCTTAGATCAGGAGCATCTTCACGATGAAATATATCAGTGTAATGCGACCTGGATCTATGTAGTGTATACCCCCTTTACATATATATGTTGGGCTCGTATACAAAATCACGTAACATACAGACGGATGTACACTGGTGGCGTATAGTGACATTGTTATGTAATCTCTGTACCTCACACTAGACCAACGCCTGTATTCTTTGTTTCTGAAATGACGGGATATAATATACTGTAGGCATTTGGATCCTGGGTGGTATTGGGTGTATTGTACTTATCTGTGCTTGTACCTGGCGAACCTGTACCCATACTGTACTTGTATCTGTATATCTAAGAACCTGTGTCATTTTTGTTGTCATAGTTGCTATTGATTTCTTTTTTTTAATCTCAGAAATATATTAAAAGACCTGAACGAAATGGAAACTCAGCCATGTTAGACAGCAGTTATCCGAGAGACATTCACAACAAGCATATCACGTCTCGTGTTTACGGACAATTGTGATAGGAACGGTCCGAACAGCCCCGCCTTTTCCCGCCTCCTAGCCAATGACGGGGCTGATCCTTTGTCCATGGTTCACCCCATCTGTCAGGTCACCTCCAACTACACAGAATCCAAGTCCCACACCACCACTCGACGATTTGTTAAGTTTGTTTGTTTGAATCACCCGAAGAATCTCACCCCAGCTAAAGATGAGCTACTGTGGGGTGGGGGGTAGATTAGCGTTAAGATGGTTAATATTTAGGTGGAATAAGCTGGGGTGGAGATTCTTCAGGTGATCCATTTGTGTATATTAGCATTTCAGGTTAAGGTTATGCATGTTTGTTATTCCTCACCGTTTGTTTGTCCAAGTTTGTTGATGTGCAATTTATGCCCCGTCGTTGTTGTTGTTGTTGTACAGGTAATTCTTAAATGTTGTCGATTTGAAATACCCATTGTTGTTGTATATTGTAATCGTCGCTTTCCTGTCAGTTTTTATTTATATTATCGCCAACTGTTTTGTTGGGGAACATTTCGGTCATCTGTGTGTGTGTGTGTGCGTAGTGTGGATGTATGTATGTATGTATGTAAACCAGGAACAGGAGATGAATTGGCCAAACACCCCGAAATTTAAATGAAGAGGCTTTACACCTTTCACTATACACGCGACCCGGATGCACGGTAATTAGGCCAACTCCCCACCTCCATATAACCTTCATAAATAAATCCCAACAACACATCTATTCTCTCTCCACTAATGAAAACTCGAGTTGTAAAATGGCAGCCAATAAAAACTCGATTTGTTAAAAGGCAGCCAATGGTATGCGTGCAAGTCGTGATGTGTGGAATGGAGTTGCGAGTTCCAGAATTGACAGCACTTATGAGTCACCTGTTGCATAGTTCGCTGGTGAGGCTGCGCTTTACCCGGAAGAAGGGGCAGGTGAGAGAAGGAGGAGGAAGGAAAGTGGAAGTAAGGAGGAGGAATAAAAGAAAGAGGGAGGACGGAGGTTAGATAAGGGTAATGAGGAAGTGAAAAACAAGGAGGGAGGTGGCGTGAGAAGGAAGGAAACTAAAAGAGGAAGGTGGAGAAAGAAAGGAGGGAAAATAAAATGAGAAAGAAAGTTGGAAAAAATGAGGAAAGAACAAGGAAAAGGTAGAAAGCAAGACGAGAAAACAGGGAAATAATAAGTAAATAGAACTGTTTTATCTCCTATTTATAAATATAGTTACTAGACAACTATTTATGGCAACACAAGTGATAAGTTAACGAGTTCTCTATACAGTAATTTCTTACCTAGAACTGACTAAATCACATCATTATCTTCCCAATGACGTTCGTACATGTGTACGTACATTCTCGTATAGTAACTGAGGCATATGAATGTAGTATTAAAAGAAAATAAGCTGTAAAATCGAACCTGCCAACTCTACTCCCGCATGACGTCACACCTGTGGAGAAGTAAACATGACCTGTAAGAATACGCGAATTAGCGAGTTCAAGGTTTGCCGAGGAAGGAGGAAGTTGGAGGGGAAAAGTGGGAATACAACAATGGAAAGGAGATAGAGATAAACAAACTGGGCGTAGGAATATAGAAAACAGTGCAAGTGAGGAAGGAAGTGAGGGGGAGTGGGAGGGTACGAAGAACAACCCATATAAACTGCGCCGAGAGAGCTAGACCAGTTAGTAGCCAGCCGTCAGTTGGTGGAGGTGCATCGTGTGTCACTCCTGTAGTGCGTTTTCTTATTCGTCTTGGGTTTCTCCTGTAATATTTATTAAGGTAAGTAGCTACTATTTAGTGGTGCTAATTAAAACCAAATTCTTCTGATGTGACTGTAACGTATAATACACAGTTTACGAGCCTTTGCTTTCAGGGTTCAGGAGTTCAGAGCCTCGCCGCGTACCTGATGGGCATAAGGAATGATGCAGTTATGGATTATAATGTAATATTTTGTCACTTCCTCGTTCTTTCAGAACTTGATGGATGACGCTAGACTGTAAATAACAACAAAACGGATTTTATTACGTAAGATACTGCCTGTATTAACTTCGGCTTCACATTTAGTTCGGGGAGATGGTTCCACCTCACCAGCTAGCTCAATTAGACAGTTTTACCGTGTACGTACTTAGCAAAATGAGCACATCGCATCAGGTCAACGACTCTTGTGACTACATCAAAAAAGGCTTCTTGTCTCGTTTAGGTCCAGGTTCAGAGGTGTCATATTACTGTTTGAACTTTTTGCTTCCGGGATGTATTAAGAGTATGTCTCTGGGATAAAAAAATCCTGTGTTTTGTTAGTTGAACCTTTTACAAAAAAACCACACTGGGTTAAGGAGAAGCCACCTGTCTAGCTCAGGTGAATGAGGATGTGATGACTCATTGAACCATCTTCACAATAACGTGAGGTATTGTGACGCCTCACCTACCATCCTCACAATAACATGAGCGAGTGTGACACCTCACTGACTATGGTCACAACAAGATACATTCATGAGCCAGTACTCGCCAGCAATGCGTAGCAGAGGTGAGCGACCGCCCAAGTGGCGAAGAGGATCAAAGGAATAAAAGTAATGACGAGGGAGTTTAACGACTCATTGACCATCGTCACAATAACGTGAGGGAGTGTGACGACTCATTGACCATCGTCACATGGAGAAGACCAAAGGCTGTGAGTCACTTAATTGGTAATAAGTGGTGAGTCTGGCCCTCGTGACGTGCAACATGCAACACTTAACATAGTGGTGACTGGACACTGTTAGGGTGTAGCCTGGTGGTGTGACGCTAAAACTGGTGTAACTCTCTCTCTCTCTCTCTCTCTCTCTAAAAGTAAGAAGTAGAACATCAAACATATGAACATACACTCGATACTCCACAGAAAGTTCAATGTAATCATTAAAATTCAACATCTCTGAAACACGAAAATAAAAGATTTAAATTTATACAGTTACGTAACTCTGGTTTGTAATAAGGATATAATTAATGTGTTTTTCACATGTCGGTAAAAACAGATTGGTGGGACTTGCATAACTCTGGTGGCAAAACAGGTGACCTTCAAACTTAGTTCTACCAAGGTCAGGTGAAGGACACACAATATTATTATGACCACAGTAACTTTCACAGGCAAGGCTTGGATGGTGAACGTGACTACCGGCGTTACACTAAGTCATGTACAATACGTCTCTCCTTGTATGTTGTTCATGTACACCTCCCAGTGTAACTGTATTTCTATCACGAATAATAATCATTTACTGTCTCCACCCCTCACTAAACACAGCTTAACTCCTGTTTTTGGAATCCGCGTGTGTGACAGTATTTTAACTGGAAAACTTCGTGGTGCTGTACACATGACTTATCGTGATCATGGACTCATAAATTAGTTTAGCATTAATCTTATAACCCCATGGATAATAAATGAGAGAGACATTTAGTTAACAGTGAGTAATGTAAAAGCCCCGTGAAGCCAACCCACGTTCCTGACAGAAACCCGGGGTTTTATTGGTCGCAAGTAACCCACCAATCGCTGACTTTGTATTTAAACTCCTTACTGGCATAGTTATTATTATTGTGTGATGTGTGTCCCCAAACAGATGGATGCTCGGAAGTGACTCGCTTCAGCTACGACGTAGATACAGATGCCAGAGTGACGACGCGTGTGGAAGGGGGGGGGGTAGTATAGGAGGCAGGGATAGAGGGGTTAGAGCAAAATAGGGGATAGGGAAGGAGGGCTGTGTGGAGGGTAGGGCAGGGAGGGAGAGAGGGAATACAGGTTATGTGGAGGGAAGGCTGTGCGGAGGGTAAGAGGGAGGAAGGGTTAGGCAAGTCCACTATTGTCGGATAACTGCCCAGTATGAGGTCCTTATCCCACCACCACCACCATGTTCACCTTCACCATGTACGTAGTTCAGCCATGCTCAATTTGCTACGAGGAATATTTGCCGTGTAAACCTTAGAGAATTGTACCCCAGGAAGCTTGGTCGTATACCTGGGCCAAAAGACTTTCTGTGTAGGGCGGGTCTTGGCTTGACGTCTGGAGTTAATATAGAGGGGCTATTGCTTGTAATGCTGGGTGGAAAGGCAGGGATTAGAATTGGAAGTAGTTTGGTGGCAATTGGGGAGAGGCAGGAAAATTAAAGGAAAGTAAGAGATAAACCGTATCCGGGCTCAACCAGATACGCTGAGGTTATAATAATTATATTTGAACTTACATCTTGCCTATTTAGGTACTAGCTCTAAAGCCTTTTTCATTTTGCTATAAAGGTTTATTTTTGCAGTAGCCATTCTTCCAAGGAAGGGGTGACGTCCTCTAGCCAGGTTCTTGTGGAGCTGGCTGAGCAACGTATCTTTTATTTTAATAAGAGTGGAAGGAAGGAGCAAGAAGACAAGTGTTGGAGAGGCCAAAGATAGTGTCCGTTAGTCATTTATCTTTTTAATTATTTTTTTTCTGTTTTAGAGAATTTAAGCTTTTTGTTCATAGTAGGGAGGTTTAATGTCTAAGAAGAGGTGTATGATCCAACTTGCTACATTTGTTCACAAGGAGGTGGTCCTATCTTTTTTGTTTAATCGAAAGATTGAAGCTTGACTTGGTATTTATTTGGCTATACAGTTCTTTGTTTGTGTATTAAATTTGATGATTTTTTGGTTATTGGTGGTGGATTATTTACTCTTATTCTGCCTAATCTGAACTAAACGTGTTCCTCTCTTGCTCTTCTTACTGGTTCGTTGTCGAGCCAGTTAACAACAGTTTCCGAGTCTAACTCTACTTGCTCCCATGTTTTGATGGCTTGGTTGTAGAAGTCTGTTTACTGCGTTGATGTGGGCCTTTCAATGGAGTTCCTCGTTTGTTACCCTTTCTTTGTAACTGATTTTATATATGAATCTTAGGCTTTTATTTTGTACCGTTTGAAGTTTTTTGATTCTCGTTGCACCGAATGAGTTGGTTGGTACAGGCGGGAAGCACATTACTGATTTTATTAGTGCCGTGTATAGTTTCTTCTTGTTTGTTATGTTCAGGTTTTTTATTCTTCTTATTTTTGAGAGTTTGTTGCGTAGTTTGTGGACTTTTTCGTTGATGAAGCTCTGGTAACCATTTTTTTTTATCTTCAGTCTCGGGATGCTGCCTTCGTTGGTGTATGGGTAAGTTTCTCCATCTAGTATTACTGGTTCGACGTTTTTGTTGGCAATTGGTACGAGTTTAAATTTGTTGATGTTTGTCCGTATTTTCCATTTCTTTTCATAGTAATTTGTGTTTTATTGCTAAGGCCGTATGGTGTGCCATCGTTGCTTCTGATTTTCTGGGATATGATTTGATTTGTGTTATGTCAACGGCAAAGATAATGTGTTCCTTATGTTGCGTTGGTTCAGGTTAGTTACTCGTATATATGGCGAATAGTGTTAGGGATAGGACGCCTCCCTTTGGCACTCCGCTTTCTAGGTCGAAGGGTGGATCTAAATGCTTGCCAATTTGTAGCTATGCTGTCCTGTTTTGGAGGTAGCCACATAGTATTCTTTCTTTTTCTGCAGGTAGGTCTAGTTTTAGTGTCTTAGTCCGATGTGCCGCACTTTATCAAAGGCCTTTGCTACATCTCTTAAGACTATGTTTACTTGCTGTTTTTCTTTGGCCATGGTTTCTGTTATTGCTATTGCCGTTTGGGTTCATCTACCTCTTCTAAAACTGTGTAGTCTTGGGTTGAATTTGTTGTGGTTAGCCAGGAACTTTTCTAATCTGTTATTTAGTATGCGTTCCAAGAGTTTCCCGGTTATTTCCAGAAGGATGTAGGTCTTTAGTTTATTACTTGTTTTGGGAATGAAGATCATTTTTTGCCCGTTTGAGGGCGTCGGGAAAGTAACCAGACGATAAGGTTGAGTTGTAAATATTTATCAGGGCTTCCATTGCTCTGTTGGGTAGATTTAATTACATGTTTCAGGTTATGCCGTTCATTCCAGGGGATTTTTCTTTAAATTTGCGAAGGCAGTGTAGTAGTTCTTTGTGATATATGAATTTGTTGGGTCTTAGTCTTTCTGGGTTTCCTGTGTGGTAGGGAGTCAGTCTATTTCTTTGTTCTCTTAGCCAATCTTTAATTACAGTATTTCTTCGTGTTCTTCGTAGGACAGGTCAACCACGGTTCCACCAGTGCTAGCTGAGAAGCGGCTTGCCAAGCCTGGCTTGGGTCAAAGGGATTATTGCTGAGGTTCATAACCGATGGCACTACTTAGCCATACCAGCTACCACAGCAACAGCATAACGCATATTTACTTTCTTTTTTCTTTTATCCTCTTCACCACTAATCGGCTCGTTAGTCGCTTGGGTGATCGGTCATGTCTCTGTTATGCACTGTTGGCAAGTACTGGGCATGCACCGGCTCCTGAATGTACCTGAACCTGCTCCAGTGTTGGTCAAGTCTGGTCTTGAAAGAGCTCACGCTCGGTGCCGTCACAACACTTTCTGGCAGATTGTTCCAAGAGTTCACAACTCTCACTCCGAAAAAGTTTGCCCTCACAGTTTTCTAGACCTTAGACCTGTGGCTTCTTCAATCTTGAGCTGTGACACCTTATGGGGCGAGCGTCCGCCAGCTCCAAGGAAGGACACTCGACGGAGTAGTGCCCCTTGAGATGCTTATACACCTCATTTAGGTCGCTAAAATTTTATGGGTGAAATGGCGCCATGGGGTGACTTCTCTTCCACCCCAATGCCTTCTGTTTTTCCTTCTCCTCCACCCCCATTCTAAATCCCATCATCATCATCATCATCATCCAGGAGCCTTCTACATACACACCTCAAAGTAAGTGAACTTTTCCACCATTTTTGTTGAATTTAGGAAATTTTCGGTGAGCTGGAACCACATACCCAAAAACCCATTGAAACAATGGTTTCGGTTAACGAACTTTTCGGTTAACGAACGACCTTTTGAAACGGATTGAGTTCGTTAACGGAGGGGTCACTGTATATATGTATATATAGTTAGGAAGAGAAAGAAGCTGGGCAATATAAACATGAAAAAATAATTGTACTCGATAAATAAACTATGTGACGTAGGTTTATTTAAGTGTGAAGGAAGGTTTATTGAATATGCATTTCCTGGTATAATATAAATATCCCTGTTCTTACTTGTGGTGTGAGTGAAATGATATGATAGGTACTGGCTATATCTGACACAGAGAGGGCCAGGCGTGTTCCTGTTTTATTTGCGTAACATTTTGTTTCCTTTTCATCAGGACAGTGATGTTGGTGACACTGAGACAGGTGGTGGTGTTGTGTGTAGTGTCTGTGGTAGTGAACGGCCACGACTGGGGATGGGGAAAGTGTCCCCGTGTCGACCACTCGCCCAACCTCTCCTCTGACCAGGTAAGTATATCGTGCTACAGCTACAGTATACTGCATCGTGACATAATTAATCCATGTGTTTAGCTTAACCCCCCTGTACACAACTACTGAACCCCATGTGTCTAGCTACTCCAACCCCCATATGCAACTACAGCTAGACCCTGACTTACGACGGGGTTAGGGACCCAAATCCAGGTCGTAAGTCCAACATATATAAAAAACAAATTTTTTTAATAAAAAAATCTACAATGAAGTACAGTACAGTAAAAGTAATGAATAATGAGGAATGGATACAGTACAGTGAAAGTAATAAATAATAAGGAATGGATACAGTGTGACTGAGCACTTACCTTTAATGTAATCAGCTGAATGCACATGGGGCCCCCATAATTTTCTAATTATACATGGAGACTACATTAACTGGAAACGTTTCGGTATAGAAAAAAAAATTTTTTTAATAAAAAATCTGCGGCGGTCGTAAGTCCCGACGGTCGTAAGTTGTAGCAGTCGTAAGTCGGGGTCTAGCTGTACTGCACTTCATAGGACACAGCTACTCCCTATGACACAACAAACCTCAGTGACTTGATCAACCCGTGTGTAACAACTTTAATAGTGTAGGTCTGTAGGAAGTACTATACCTTGTACTTTTTTGGAAATACAATGTTATTATAGGTAATGCAGCCAACACAAACAATCGGTTACTCTATCATCAACTAATGTTGCTGTTGCTCTTCTCACTATTACGGGTAAGTATTATTACCGGTACCACTGTATTTCTAGATCCTCTCATGGGGGGGGGGTGTTAAGGGAGTTGTGAGGATACAACTTGTCGATACCCTTAGGATGAAAGGTGGTTTGTGGTGGCGTGGGAGCCGTGACATTACACCTTGTTGGTGTTCACTCCCCTGGAGGGGGGTGAGGGTATGATCTATTGACGACCTAGTGGGAAATGAAGACCGATCACTCATAAGGGGGGGGGATTCTAGGGATAGGGTTGGGGGAAGGGATGGGGTAGTGAGTATAAAAGGAGGGGATGGATGAATGGGGTTAAAGGAGAGAAGTAGGGGGCAGAGGGAGGGGGAGAGAGAGTAAGGGGGGCTGTGAGTGTGGCAGAATAATGAGGCACTTCCCTCCATCTCACAACTCTCTGCCCCTCTACATCTCTATTGACTCTCATTTTATCAGGTTTTCCTCACTCGTGCTTTATCAAGTTTCTCTCTCTCTCACTTTATCAAGTTTCTCTCTACTTTTTTTATATTTTTATCCTCTTCACCATTGATCAGTAATGGCTCCAGAATGTGCAGGATCTGTACCTGCACCAGTGTTGGTCAAGTCTGGTCTTTAAAAAGCTTATACTCAGTGCTGTCACAACACACACTACTTTTACTTTTTTACTTTTATCCTCTTCACCACTGATCGGTTCGTTAGCCTCTTGGGCGATCGGTAGCTTCTGTTACTTTTTTTTTCTTTTATCCTCTTCACCAATTGATCGGCTCGTTAGCTGCTTGGGCGATCGGTAATGTCTCTGTTATGCACTGTTGGCAAGTACTGGGCATGCACCGGCTCCTGAATGTACCTGAACCTGCTCCAGTGTTGGTCAAGTTTGGTCTTGAAAGAGCTCACACTCGGTGCCATCACAACACTTTCTGGTAGATTGTGCCAAGAGTTCACAATTCTTACTCCGAAAAAGTTTGCCCCCTCAGTTTTCTGGACCTGCGGCTTCTTCAATCTTGAGCTGTGACCCCTTGTGGGGCGAGCGTCTGCCAGTTCCAAGTAAAGACACTCAACTGAGTAGTGCCCCTTGAGATGCTTATACACATCAATTAGGTCACCCCTTGCCCATCTGTAGTATAAGCTAGGCAAGTTCAGGCGCTCTAATCTCAGGGTAGCTGAGGTGCCGAAGTGCAGGCACCAGTTTGGTGGCCCTCCTTTGAACATTTTCAACCAACTGACAGTCCCTAGCATATCTCGGGGACTAGACGGGGAAGCACTTCACTCTTGAAGATCGTTACGAGGGATGGACAGTCTAGATATCTGAATGGTGTTCTTATAAGACCCAATAATTTATTTGCCTGATTTACCTTCTTCTCACAATGGCCCGTGAACTTCAGTTCATTGTCGACATACACACCTAGGTCCTTCTCACATTCAGTCTCAAGTAGTGCAGTTTCTTCATCCCGTTGGGACATATGATACGCCTCCTTACCGTTGGTACGCCCCAGGTGCATCCTCTTACACTTCGTGACATTGAATTTCAGCAGCCATTTCTTCGACCATTCTTGGAGACCACAGGGGTCCTTCTGCAACTCTTCACAGTCCGCTTGGTTCTTGAGTTCCCGATATAACTTGGCGTCATCGGCAAATATTTATATGGGGGAGTGTTCAACGTCAGGCATGCCATTTATGAAACAAACAAACATCAGCGGGCCCAATACACTGCCCTGTGGTACCCTGCTTGTGACAGGTCCGGATGATGATTTTGTGCCATAAATCACCACACACTGCTTGCGATCATGTAGAAAGTCTTCTATCCACGGTAGAACATTTCTCCGAATTCCATACCCTTCCAGTTTGATTTTCAGCCTTTCACGGGGTACACTGTCGAAAGCCTTAGCAAAATATAGGTATATATTGTAGATATTACCACCCCGTTCCAGGATATGGGTCCAAATATCCAATACCTTGAGCAATTGCGTTAAGCTGGAGCGCCCCGGCATAAAACCATGTTGGCAATCCTTTATAAGGTTGTTTAGTAGTAGATGTTCCATCTTGGCATCTCTGATAATACTCTTTACATATTATGCTGGTCAGGCTCACCGGTCTATAGTTGTTCGTGGAGTGACGATCGCCCTTCTTGAAGATTGGACTCGCATAGTAGGGTGTGTCATAGGAGGGAAGATCAGCTAAAACTAATGGCCCATCACTTTTTTGGTAGATTTTAGTGTATATAAACAGAAAATAATTTCAGTTTCAATATTTTGCAACCTTTTGCTAGGTAAATTTTAGCGTGAAATTTATCGAAAATCTAACGTACAGCTGCATTAGTGCATTACAATTAAATAGTGAACATTGCTTTCTGACTTCATTCTTTAACAACCCAACTAACAATATTTTTTTCTGTTTCAGATTCTGATGCATTTATAAGTTGATAATATTTGCGATGGCTGCTTGTGTCAGGACGAGGAACCAAAAATCCAGCCATCTCAGTCACTATCTTGGGTCTGGGAGAGAGCTCCTGAAGTCGGAGTTGCCTACATTGAGATGCTTTGAGATACGGTGTTTTAATCAGGCAAATCAGTGAAAAGAACCAAAGAACTTACACAAACAAAGACATTGCCAGTGATATGACCAAAGCTGTCTTGGCACAGTACACTCTGGCTAACGCTCAGTTCAAACCTCCAGTCATAACAAGTCAGAAGAAGATTAGTGAGAGACTGCTAGCCAGTTGGGAAAAGGCAAGAGATATCTCTCTTGGGAGAGGAAAACTTGCAGTTAAGGACAGCTTTGCCAAGCAACTGGACCAGTTATTTGACATAATTACTTGCAAGTGCCCAATTGTTCTCTGTCCTGAGTTTGGATGCGATTGTGACTGTAAATCCGAGGCCCACATTTCCTGTACTTGCAAGCGTGAACTGAAGATTCCTGTGATCGAACTGGCATTTGTCAAAGCACAGAGAGAGAAGACTGGCAGTATAGGGGCTCTCATGATTTCTAGCCAAGATATTCCGGAATCCAAGAGACAGGAGGCTGCCACAGAGAGACAGAAGAGGAGAAGAGTTGCCGAGGAAAAGAGACTTGAGAAGGCCCAGGGTGAGGTAAAAAAGGCCGATGATTGGAGTCAAGCTGATTCAGAGTTTAATGACTTCCCCATGGCTGATCCGAGTGCTGACCAGGAGAATGGTGACTTTGTCCCTAACCCAGAAAATAATGATCCCAAACCTTCCAGGCATAAGATTCGAAATAGGAAAGATATCCCGAGCATAGCTCTGGCCAGCATGCGACACCACACTGGTCTCAGAGAAACTGCAGAGATAGCAACAGCTGCCTGGATTGACGGTGGTTTGATAACACCTGATGATGTTCACCTGGTGATAGATCATAACAAAGTAAGGAGAGCTCAGGAGAAACTTGTCAGTAACCTAGAAGAGGAGTTTGATAAGGGGATAAGAGAAAATGGAATCAATTGTTTGTTCTTTGATGGGAGAAGGGATGACACTAAAGTGTTCATGAAAGTTGGAGATTTTGACAAGTTGTTCCCTGCCATGGTGAAGGAGGAACACTACTCCTGCTGCAGTGAACCAGGAGGGAAGTATTTGTGGCATTTCACTCCAGAGAAAGATGACATCAGGAAACCAGCTGAGATAGTGGCAGATAACATTGTGAACTGGCTCAGAGAGAGGAACGTAGACCAGACCCTGCAGGCCATTGGAGGGGACAGCACCAACACGAACACAGGGTGGCAAGGGGGGGTCATACAGTGGATAGAGCGGAAGATTGGGAAGAAGCTGGTCTGGATTGTTTGAGACCTCCACAACGGATGGTCTGGTCCTCTTGGCAAGATGCTGGACTCTGCCACCGAGTTAGAAATAAATCCGAGCTTTGAAAAAATCACAGTTGGCCCTCCACTCGTTGAGCTTGCACATACTGTCATTGACGACCTGAGTACTGACCAGTACTATGGTTATATGATTTGCAGTGCCATCAAAACTGGGGTCATGCCTGATAGACTTGCTTACCTGCAGATAGGTCCAGTCTCCCATTCTAGGTGGCTCACAACGGCTCTCAGGTTCTGCAGAATTTGGGTCGCTCATCATAAACTGAAAGGGAACCAGCTTCACAACCTGAGACTTATTGTCCAATTCATCGTGAGTGTCTACTTGCCAAATTGATTCAACACCAAGGTCAAGTCATCGTTCTCCGAAGGTCCGAGGCATGTTCTCTTCCAGCTTGAGCTCCTAAGGAGTCAGCCAAGGAAGGTTGTTCAGATTGTGGAGCAGACTGTGAGGAGATCTTCCTGGTATGCTCATCCCGAGGCAGTTTTGCAGACAATGCTCTGCAGTAAGGATGAGGAGGAGAGAAGAGTGGCAGTCAAAAAGATCTTGGATATGAGACTTATGAGAGGATCTGGGCTTGACAAATCAGTTGGTGACGATTCCTTCAGGGTCAGGAAGACTCCTGAAGTCAATCTAGGTGCCAAGACCCTCACTGATCTCATAGATCTGGATAACATCCAGGCTGGCAGTGAGCCCCCTTTCACCTGCAGCCTCACCAATGTTCAAGTCAGAGCTTTCCTGGACAACCCCATGCATGTCCGTGCCTGGCCCTTGCACACCCAGAGTATAGAGCGTTGTGTACAGCAAGTGAGCGAGGCCAGCAGTCACGTGTACAGCCAGGAGAGGAGGGAAGGCTACATCCGAGCTCAGGTGGTCAGCAGGGAGGTGATGAGTAGAAACAGAAGCAAGAAAGACATGTTCTCTATGGTGTGCAGCAACACCGGGTCGTAGAAGTAAAACCGGTTTTTGTATTTGATGATTTTGTTTTCTAAAGGAATATTAAATTTAATAAATGTGTCAAGATCATTCGTTTCACTATTCTGGATCATTTTCATCCGAATAAATTAACCTGATACATTTACTTTACTTTAAATAAGCTATTTCGTGGTGTTGGTAAAAGGGTGGGAATACTGAATTTTCATAAGATTTCAAGTTAAAATTTACCTAGCAAAAAATGAAAACTTTTCAAATCTGAAGATATCACATGATTCTGCACATAGAACTACATCATTAATACCATGGGCCGATTTTTCAAACTCAAAAAAAACAAAAATTCGCCTCCGTATGACACACCCTACTCACATACCACTTTCCATTCACTGGGGATCTTTTGTTCATCCAGGCATTTACAAATCCGTATCTTCAGGGGCTCGGCAAGCTCGTTGCACAACTCTCTTAGCACTCTAAGATGCACCATGTCAGGGCCGGGACTCTTATGGACCTTTAGCTTTGACAGTTTATTTCTAATACCCTCATTTGTGAACACAATGTGGGTCAGTGATGTGTCGAACCGTCTGTCCTCAAACGCAGGAAGGTTAATCGCATCCTCTCTTGTGATTACTGAGGAAAAGAAGCTGTTCAATGCCTCGGCTTTGTCCTGGTCAGAATCTGCGTAACTACCATCTCCAAGCTTCAGGTTTGATACTCCTACTCGCGTTTTTAATTTCGACTTTGCATAGCGGTAAAACGCCTTTGGGTTTAACTTGACCTCGCTTGCAACCAGCCTCTGGAACTCCTTTCCAGCCCTTCTACATTCTATATTTGCTTGGTTTCTGGCTCTTGCATAAATCCTCATGTCCTGCTCATTGTTTGACCCAACCCGCGTCTTGAATTTCTGGGTTTTTTTTTCTTAACTTTGTCGACCGCCGCATGATTCATGTGTAGGGATCCCCTCGTATTCCTAGAGGCACTGGGTTTGGTCTTGGGTAACTATTTATCGATCAGATGGGTCACTTTACTAGTTATGATATTCAGTGTAGTGTCTGCGTTCTTGGGCCTTAATGAGTCAGGCCAGTACATAACTCTATTAATCTTAGTTGCGTTTCATTCCACATTGTATTATTGCTCCAGATAAGGCAGAAAATGAGTAGGCACAGTATTCTATCATCACATTATTACGAGCATAATTAGTCCGCAATATTTCAGTACTGAGGGGTATGTCATCACGTAGGCTGTACTTACAAGTGCGGGTCGATGTAGATCAATATGGTGCTCCAAGAAACGATAGTACGGAGTAAATTGTCTTAGCACAAATCTTGGACAGGATTGTGAGTTGGTGTGTTCACTACACTCGATGGGGTTGGACGATACGGTGTGCCAGAGGTGTCCCGAGCCTCTATCTATGGTTATAACAATGAGACGCTTGTTCTATGGCTATGATGTTTACAAACATCTGACAAGGTCACAGATCGCACAGCCACATAGGAGTCACAACACCTCTACAGTCTACAAGGGAGGTCGCGGCGTACATGGTCGTAGGTTGAGAGATTTTTGTGTTTGGGTAAGGTGATACTCATAGACGGCATTTCAGTTGAGGTGTTGGGAGGCACTCAGTGCTGAGTGGAGGTGCTGAAGGCAGCAAATGCCAGCACTATGTAGCTGAAGCTAGTGGCGATAAGTCTCCTTGTATTCCTGGAGGCACTGTTTGGGCTCTGGTATATATTTATCGATCAAATGGTTCTATTTACTGGCTATGATATTCATTGTAGCGACTGCATTCGTATAGACCAGTGAATACCTCTCATCTCATTGTAATTACCCTTGTAATATTTTAACCTTGGCCTGGTTTTGTTATGAACCAAGTAACATAAATCTGAAGGACAACGTTACTTGGTGACTGGTGCCAACGGGGGCTAGGTGTTCCAGCTTGGCCACCATACCCTCCTCGTAAGTTATGATGAGGTCCAGTGATTTTGGTG
This sequence comes from Homarus americanus, assembly GCF_018991925.1. Classification (NCBI taxonomy): domain Eukaryota; kingdom Metazoa; phylum Arthropoda; class Malacostraca; order Decapoda; family Nephropidae; genus Homarus; species Homarus americanus. The sequence goes on from NW_024718513.1 coordinate 1,081,111, forward strand.
TTTGCTCCCCTCTGTAATAAGTCGGATCTTTAACATGTTGGAATAGAAAATTGGGTAGCAGGACTATTCGGGTGACTTGGTTTGGTTTTGTTTCCCCATGCAATATCACCCATGACAAGAAGGTGGCCATGGTTGAGTGTCATTGCATTGTCAATTAAGGCTCTTAAGTTCCTTTGGATTAATAAGCTAAAGTTTGGGGATCTGTAGATACATCCGATTTTATTTCTTTAAAAATATCCTCCCCCAGTACCTTCATCTAGCTAGCTCTAAACTCTTGCCTAGCATAGATAACCACACCCCTCTTGCAAGTTGCTTGAGAAAGGTTCGTAAATGATTCATATCTGTCTTTATTGAACTCGCATTCCTCTGGGTTGATTCTATTGTTCTTGTACAACGGTTCTACCACATCTACTATATCAGGTTGATTTACTTTGAGTAGGGTTTCAAGCTCTGCTCTCTTATCAAGGAACGTGTCATTATTAGTGTACAGTACGTGACTTTCAAGCCAGACTCGGTAAAGTCTCTGATTTTGGTAGTGACTCTGGCATCTCCCTTTTCTCAGCAGCTGCCTCGTTTACCAAATGCATTGAATTTTGTGGGGTTTGGTCAGAGATGACAGTGTTTACAAGGAGCTCGCCTCCTAGGTGGGAAGTAGAGCGGGTGGGAGGTGTCCCGCTGTCCCCTGGTTCTGCACTGGTGCACTTGCCTCTGCTACCCTCCCCTTGTATATAACCCGTGCACATCCATCCCTGTTCCTCATCGAATTCTCTTTCTGTTTCAAGCACCACAGGAATTTTTTGTGCTGTTCTCTCTGCATTACCATGTGATCTGGGTTTATGAATACTGTACAGTATATTCTAAAATGCATTGCTCCTTGCTAAGGTTTTTGCCTGCTGAATAACTTCCCATTTCTTACCCTCACTCACTAGTGTGGTTCTGAGGGGGTGAGGCTTGTTCTTCTGCCTTTGGCCTCGCCTCCTCACATCCTGAGTGGGGGGCGGGGGGTGGGGCTGACAGTTTCAGATCCTCTACACAAATATTCTTAAACTCTGTCTTATCGTGTGTTTTCCTACTCTCAGCTTCCTCAGACCGGCTCTCAAGGACTTCAAACACTGTTTTGCTGTTCCTGCACTCATAACTTTCCCATTGTTCCTCCTCTCTCCTATCAGTAGGTCTACTAGTTCGGATCCTGCAATACTCTCCGTCACCTTATGTGACCCTGCTACAGCCTGAGCCTAAGCTTAGCTCTTCTTCACTACTCCCTCTATTCTGTCAGCAACTTCCTCAGTCTTAGTGAGGATCTCTTTCCAAACTTGCTCTAGTTTGGCAACCAACGAGGATCCAGTTTCATTTATTTTTGTCTCATAATTTCTCATCCCCTTATGATCTGCACTAGCCTTATATATTGTGGTCATTAGTTTATTCCTTGTTGGTGTTATTCTGTATTTGTTAGTATCACTTATGTCTAGAGCACAATGTGAATTCTCTTTTCATTTGTCATTTATCAACTCTTGCTGCTATAACAGATATGTCCTGGTTAGTTTATTCCTGTTATGTCATACTGTACAACCTAACCTCACCCATAACCTGCCTGTCTCTTCCTAAAATACATTATAAAGGTATTGTATAGCCCAGGGGTGGCCAACCTTTTACATACCATGCGTCAATTTGTTCACACACGAGTTCAGATGCGCCATACAACTCTTGTACCCCCGTCTACTTCTTGTAAAAATATGTTTATAGACATAATTAGCATTTTTACATGATAAAATTATTAAATATAAAAACAATATCTGATAAAGCAGATAAACATTACTTACCTTTAATGAGACTTTTGAGTCTGTTTTGATTTCGCCAGTCTTTCAATGTTTGGAGTTAAATTTGTTACTGGGAGCAGCAGAGAATTCTTCAAATTTGAATCAGTCAGTCGCTACCTCGTTTTGCTTTTAATCAATTTCATGGATGAAAATGCTTGTTCACATCTATATATCGTTCCGAAATGACATAGTATATAACTCTGGGCAAATTTTCTTAGTTCTGGAAAATTTTCACAGGGTAATGATCGCTAGAAATTAATCATGTCAGAAGCATTTGGGACTGAGGAAAGCTCATCAAATTTTATTTTCAATAATGAATTTGTTTTCAAGTCAATAAGTTCCATTATTTTTTGTTCACTAAGTAAAAATGGGTTTATAAATGCGAGTATGCAGTCTTCTTCTTTAGCAAAATCACGAAAACGACTTTCAAATGACTTGCATTAACTTGATTTTTTCAGTATACCTGTATTTTGTCAAATTGCCATTATCAGCAGCACATTCACTCTGCTCTTTTAAGTGCGGAAACTGGCTCAAATCCTCATTTTCTAACTGAGATGAACAGTTTTAACTTCATCTTGAATGCATTGATGTCATTTCCTAAGCTAGGAAACAATTTGTTCTTGCCCTGCAGTTTCAAATTTAGATCATTGAGATGTCTGGTAACATCAACTAAAAATGCCAAATCAAATAGCCAGTTTTTATCACATAAAAGGGCTCTTTCCTCAGGTAGCTCATTTTTCTCTTCTAGAAAATAATGAACAGTATTTTTCATTTTCCAAAACCTGCTCAGAACCTGTCCTCTAGAAAGCCAGCGCACCTCACAATGAAGGACAAGGTCGCCATATTCCAAATCTAACATTTCACAATATTCTCTGAATTCTCGTCTGTTTAATGCTCTTGCTCTAATTTTATTTACACATTTCACAACTGGTAACATAACATGCTGCAAATTTAAAGGTTTTCCACACAGTGACTCTTGGTGTATAATGCAGTGGTATTTTAGTAGAGGACGATTTAAAAAGTTTTCAAGCAAAGTTGTAGTCCCGGCGACTTTACCTTATCATTGACAGCGCTCCGTCAGTGCACACAGTGATGAGTTTACTAGAATCTAATTGTAGATTTTCTATACATGATTTTACTTTGTCAAATATGTCTGATCCTCTTGTTTTTCCATGAAGTGACTCAAGACTGACAAGTTCTTCAAAGACACTAAAATGATCATCAATTCCTCTTATGTCAGTTGATTCGTCCAAAGCTAAAGAAAAGAAAGTACAAGAATGGACAAGGTCTTTCAGTTGCTGAGATACATCGTGAGAGAGTTCCTCGGTACGTCTCGTAACTGTCTGTTTTGATAGAGCAATTTCGTCTGCTTTCCTTTCAATACTTTTATCACCAAGACGTCTTGCAAATATTTGGAGACAAGGCTTAACAATTTCTTCTCCATCAGAGAAAGACTTCCTTTTTTTTCGCCAATGCTAAAGCAATTTCATAGGATGCTTCTGTTATTGACAAACTTTCACAACTTTTTTTAACATACATTTTGTCTAATCCTGAATTCTTCCTCTTTCTTAGTCACATATTCTTTCCGTAACTCAGACCCAAGCACGAGCTTCAGTTTTCCTTCTATTTCAGTCTGATGCTGTGCATGAAATAATAAAATTGCTAAAAATAATGAGTAGGCTTACTGCCTTACTTTATTATTATCACAGGGATGCAATGCGCCACTTCTAATCATCCAATGTGCCATGTTTGGCGCATGCGCCGGAGGTTGGCCATCCCTGGTATAGTCAATTATTAATAACTTGACTTTCCCTGTTGCTCTGTTCTCTTGTTACGATCAAAGGTGGTAGCCAACTTTTTTTTTTAGTATACAGTAATTTTTTTTCTTTTAGGATTTGGGTAAGTAAATTTTAATGTAGTAAAGTCACATTATTTTTCAGCTGCTGGGTCAGTGGTATGTGATAGAACAGTTCGACACATCATCCACCTGCCTTACTCTGAACTACACACGTGTGTCGCCAACTCAGCTCAAAGTTACCAAGTCTCGTCAACTGGTCCTGCTGGATTCACTTAGAATCGAACACACCAACTCTTACACCGGCACGCTGGACATTCCTGACGGTGATAAGAGTGGGAAAATGCGTGTCAAATGGCCCCTAAGTAAGTGTTGAAATGATCTGTCAGGTTGTTCTTCTCCGAGTCTTGAAATGATTATTAGATAGTAAAGTAGCTAAAACAACTAACTGTGCATACATTGTGGGAAACAATATGAGACCGTGGATGATAAATACAGCATATCGACCCCTACCTGCACAGATAGTTGTTTTAGCTACTGCACATTGTGTATTATATTGGCCTTCCTGAACTTATCATATACTGTACCTGTACCACATACAGAAGAATGGGAATACTTTAAGATCAAGGTATTGTACGGGAGAGGGATGGATATTTGGAAAGTACTGTATTGTAGCAGCAAGCATGCACAATTAGAGGGAATGATGTTAACTTTTACTTTAATCCTGTTCACCACTGATCGGCTCGTTAGCTGCTTGGGCGATCGGTCACATCTGTTAATTTTCTTTTTCTTTTATCCTCTTCACCAAATGATCGGCTCGTTAGCCGCTTGGGCGATTGGTCACGTCTCTGTTACTCACTGTTGGCAAGTACTGGGCATGCACTCGCTCCTGAATGTACCTGAACCTGCTCCAGTGTTGGTCAAGTCTGGTCTTGAAAGAGCTCACACTCGGTCCCGTCACAACACTTTCTGGTAGTGTTCCAAGAGTTCACAACTATCACTCCGAAAAAGATTGCCCTCACAGTTTTCTGGACTTGCGGCTTCTTCAGTCTTGAGCTGTGACCCCTTGTGGGGTTAGCGTCCGCCAGCTCCAAGTAAGGATATTATGGGAATGGATGATCCTGAGGTTGTATGAAATGACAGAGATGAACCAAAGGAAAATCTTGTGGTTGTGATGAGGAAGAGGAACGCCTTAACTGAACTTATCTATCACAGCAGTTACAGAGAATGAATGGCAGTAAACAATAGAGTCTGTGTTGCATATGACCCCAAAACTAAAAACTGTTTGTTGAGATTTGTCTGGAGGTATGGCAGTGTTATGTGCCCTTTGAACTGGGTGCTGTTTATTGTATAGTAGCCCATATGAATATTTGATAGTACTGTACAGTACATTATTGTGTATTCTATTGTCCTCCCTGGACATACTTATCCATATACCTGTACGACATATATTGTGGCATGTCCGGAGATATGATCGTGTCCTAGCCTGGAACTTCACTTAGCCTTCTGGCCTTGGAAGGGACTTTGTGCTTAATAACTGTTATTTCTTTATATTCTGTAATCTATAGTGAATTTAATATAACAGAGACATGATGTGTGCAAACTGGTATCATAGTACAGTATATGATATTAGGTAAGAAATGGCATTAGAGTTAAGAACCTGACAAAAAAGAGTGCAAAAGATTGTGTAGCACGGAGGGCTGCAAGTGTGGAAAATTACTTGCTTTTGCTTTTGGCCTCTTGGTTACTGGTTGGCTCATTAGCTGCTTGGGCAGTTGGTCACATCTCTGTTATGCACTGTTGGCAAGTACTGGGCATGTATACTGGCTCCTGAATGTATCTTGACCTGCTCCAGTGTTGGTTAAGTCTGGTCTTGAAAGAGCTCACACTCGGTGCTTTCACAACACACTCTGGTAGAATGTTCCAAGAGTTCACAGTGCTATTTCCGAAAAAGTTTGCCCTCACGGTTTTCTGAAGTTGTGGCTTCTTTAACCTTGAGCTGTGACTAACTCCAGGTATGGACCCTGTGGTAAATAAAACACTTGGTTGCTACATCCAAGCTTTACTTGACTTATTTCACTACATATCTGAAATAACACAAAGGAAAATGTTGTAACAATACAAAGAGGAAACAACAATGAACATAATATAACATGGTGGTTTTATCCTAATAATGGAATAAACCAAAGTGATACTTACATACAAGAACAAAATAATATTACAGCATTTTCCATAATGATGTTTTAAAAATATCAGACACCTGACTGATGATCATAATTATGTATCTATATGATGTAAATCCCAACTGCTGTACCGGTTTTATCTTTGTGAGTATGGCTACTGCTACCCCGAACAGAATTGACATACTGTACAGTACAGTATTGTACTTATGACATTTTCCTCTTTTTGTGTTGGTTTCTCTCATATTACACACCCTTCTTCATAATGCAGCAGAAAGCAGAAGTAATATACTGTATTGTAATTATTAGATGATTTTTATTTACTTCTCTCTATGTTTCAGATATTGCAGGTAAGGCAGATTATATTGTCTTTGATACTGATGGCAGTAGTTATGCAGCAGTATTTGAGTGTCAACAGTTAACCAGAATTGGGCATCGCGCCTCTGCCACCATCCTCTCCAAAACACCCACCCTTGATGCAGCCATTATTGCCGAGGTTAGTGCATGCAGCAAGATGCAGTACTGTATTGATAGGCTTTCCTGTATGATAAATATTTTACTGGTAGGTCATACTGACAAGCGAGTGTTAATGATAACATACTGGCAGACCAGTGTATTAAGTACAGGGGTATAGCAGCATACTGATAGGCCAGTATTTTTGGCATGGTTTTAATTGGTATAAAATGTATCCTTCAAGGGAGGAGAGGTGGAAGAGAATGAAGAATATTTCATGGGTGAGAGAGAGAGAATGGGGAGAAGGATTAAGACATAAAATGGTACGTTATCTCTTGAAATCTTCCCCCAAAGATAGGTGTGGCCATAATTAACTGCTGATCATAATAGTGTGTAATAACCCACAGATAAAGAAGAAAATGACAGACCAAGGCCTTGATACTCATGACTTTGATGTCATCGACCACTCTGTATGTATTCGTCGTGAGGACTCGGACCTCAACATAAACATTGATGAGGACACTTTCAAGAAGATTATAGGTGATGCCTCTGACAGCTTCAAGACAATTGCATCTCAGGTATGAAATAAGTGACAGCTTTGGAAAGAATTGATATCTTGTTAAGAATAATGATTTAGTAAAGTAGTTTGGTTTTATGCTAGGTAGGGGGACTACAGAGGTAATATTTATGGTCAAGCAGCTGCAAGGAAAGGAACTTATATATCATTTGTAAACTTAGAGGGAGCATTTGACAGGGCACCACATGAAATAGTTAAGTGGACAATGAAAAAGCTATGAGTTGAGGAGTATCTTACACAAGTGATTATAGCAGTACTGTATATGCAGGTTTAAAAACCTATGTGAAAATAATCGGTGAGCCAAGTAAGGAATTTGGGGTAAAAGTAAGAGTCAATCAGGGGGTGTGTCTTGAACCCCCTTCTATTTCTCCTGATGCTGGAGGCAATATCACAGGACTTTAGGACTGGTCTGCCCTGAGAGTTGTTGAATGCTGATGTTTACTTAGTGCTGATAGCAGGAAGCATTGAAAAGGCAGTGGAGAGTGAATGTGGCAAAAACAAAAGAATTGGCTAGTGGTGTGGGTGAGGAACCCATGGTGGAAAATGGACATATGCTGTCTGCAAGAAAGGTGCTGCCAGCAACTCAATAATGTGCAATGAGTGTGGAAGGTGAGGTGCTACCTTTATTGACAACAAGAAGACTTTCCCTCTTGATGAAAGGTAGAATGTATGTGGCTGGTGTGAGAAGTGTGATGTTGTAGGGCAGTGTAACAAGGGAGTTATGAGGGTGACAGAAGACATGAGTGGGCTGAATGGTGAGGTGGATGTGTAAGGTGGCATTGCAAGACAGGAGGCCCTGTTCAGAGCTAAGAGGGTGACTGGGTATTGAGAGTATTGGCAGAGTTCTGTGCAGAGGCAGGTCGAGATGGTTTGGGCATGGATTAGACCAGTTTGGTCAAGAGGTGCATGAGCCTAAAAGATATGGGAGGAGAACCAAGGGTAGGCCAAAAATGGCCAATTTCTACTTTCTAGTTGGCTATTATTAACAGAAACTACCTGAACTGGGAGCTTCGAACTAGACATAATATTGATTTGAAATCCTATTACCATAGTGAGATAAGCCTGTAGCCAGGTGACTCGAACATTCTCCTCTTGGATTTATGGGTAGGCAGTTGGGAAAATAATCCACTTGGTGTGATGTGTGTACTGGTCAGGGAGACCCAACTATCTTTTAGACCTGCCTCTAGAGGACAATCAATCTCCTTATTAGTGTGTGTGGAGGGGGCATTATGAATGGGTGATCACAAGATCAGGTCCAGCAGTGGAAAGGTGTCTACTCTTCTAGATCAACAAAAGCTTCCCCTTCAATTTCACCACCACGTTTAGCCTTCAAGTCAGTGTGCAAGCTTCTTGCTTTTTCCTGAATCAAGGCTAAACTTGTAGGCAGATGCCGTTGATTTCGATCTTCCACCCATATCACTAACAATTTTCCATTTCAATTAACAATCCACTTCCTTGTTTAGTTATCACAGTTGACTGCATTGGTGTAGATCCTTTAACATGTTCAAGAAATTTCTCTGTCTTTCAAAATTGTTCCGACCATTGAGCGGCTGAAGCCCAACACCTTACTGATCACTGAGGGTGTTTCACTTTTTTCAGAAAGTTTAATTACATAAAGTTTCACTTCCATCGTAATTGTTTTCCTTTTCTTGGATGCACTACTGACACTTGCATCAGTTAGCTGCTTGGACGGTCGATCACGTCTCTGTTACACACTGTTGGCAAGTACTTGGCATGCACTGGCTCCTGAATGTATCTGAACCTGCTCTAGTGCTTGTCAGTTCTGGTCTTGAAAGAGCTCACACTCGGTGCTGTTACAACACACACTGGCAGGTTGTTCCAAGAGTTCACAACTCTCACTCCAAAAAAGTTACCTTTCACTGTTTTCTGGACTTGCTGCTTCTTCAACCTTGCGCTGTGACCCCTTGCAGGCGCTGTGGGTAGCCGAGGTGCCGTACTACATGCATCAGTCTGGTGGTCCTTCTTTGGACATTTTCAATCCACTGACACTCCCTAGCATATCTCGGACCAGACAGAGAAGCACCTCACTCTTGAAGATCGTTATGAGGGATGAACCGTATAGATATCTGAACGACCTTCTTGTAAGACCTAATAATTTAGTTGCCCGTTTCACCTTTTTCTCGCAATGGCCCAAGAACTTCAGCTTATTGTCAACATATGCACCTAGGTCCTTTTCACATTGTCTCCATTACTGCAGATTCTTCATCTCTTGGGACACATGATATGCAGCTGTTCACAATCTTCTTGGTTCTTAATTTCTCGAAATAACTTGGTGTCATCTGCAAACATTTGTATGGAGGAATGTACAGCGCCAGGCACATCATTTATGAAGCAAACGAGCAATAATGGGTCCGATACACTGCCCTGTGGTACCCCAATTGTCGTGGGTACACACGATGATTTCATACCATTAATCACCACACTCTACTTGTAATCATAGAGAAAGTCTCCGATCCATGCTAGGACACTAACCCCAAATCCCGTACCTTGAGGTTTTTTTTCTCTTACTCAATTAACTGCATGCTTAGCAGTTTTGTAATGTTCTTGATACTTTTGATGGTGCATATTTGTATGTAAACAAGCAAGTTGTTGCATGATCGTTAATGAAATTTTATATGAAAGGTCCATATTTTCAGTTGTTAAACCACCCAACCGATAGGAACAGTGTAGGGTGAGGTCATTCAAAGATGCCACAGAACTGAAGGCAGTCCTGGTGAATAGGATTTGCCATCGGGATTGTTGGAACATTTCACATGGAGGGGGGGTATCCGTCTGATGACAGTCCCGATGAACATAAAAACCCTTTTCACCCACCAAATTTTGATATATTAAGATAAAATATGAGTTTGTTGGTGACAAAGTTTGTTTTTCATCTACCTGTACTTTACTTTTACTTTTATCCAGTGTTGTACGCGTCAGCGAAAAAAGTGGTGCCGCCAGCGTCAGCGTAAATGGCCGAGAAATTTGATGCCGTCGGCGTAAACGATTTCATAAATTGACGCTGTTAGCGTTTGCGTCAACTAGTTTTCAGTGATGTACAAATGCAGCCCCGAAATGCGTATTCTCCTGTGTATGGGAGTAACATATGCAAAATCAAAAAATATTCATTAATTTTTAATCATTTACAGTATATTCAGAATCCTTAATGAGAAATTTTATTTGTGATAATGGACTAAAAAGCTGGTCTGAAAATTCCAGGGATGGGGGATTTTTATTCCGGGTTTGAGAGATGGAAATCGGGCATTTTCAAGAAATTCTGAGAAAACTTTTCTAGGGATGGGGGATTTTTTCCGGCTTTGCTTTGAGAGATGAAATAATGCATCATTCTGGTAAATTCCAAGACAAATTTCTCGTTACGCGGAAAATTCCGGGGATGGGGTTTTCTTCCGGCTTTGAGAGAGTCGTCTCGTTACCCAGAATTCTCTCATTCCTGGAAGTGTTCTGCATCAATTGTTCCGGCTAACGGAGATATCACTGTACAGTATATGTATTCTACTTTTATCCTTTTGTAAGACCACTTATAAATACTTCTGAATATTCTAACACAACACTTCCTGCATGGCTTAGTAATACTGCTAATATCTCCAGCCATGTATGTCTTCTCCTATTCATATTTGCTACACATGCTCGTTGCCATAAAACTGAAGTGAAAAGTCTGTTATTCCAGGTGATGACATTCTTGCAGGTGGCGAATGGTGCCAGCAACTTCGCTGACACTGTAGTGGACGTGACCCGACGCCTAGGTGCCTCAACAAATGGCTCATCAGACACCAGTGCAGCTGTACTAGTAGACCCTGATGTTGAACTTCTTGCCTAGACAATCATACCCATCTTAGAGGCCTTTGGATGTAAGATGTATTGATGTGCAGGAAATATCATTAATATTAACTAGGTAGAAGTGGAAAACAGTGACATTTAAGTTGAGATGATGGGAGGGTGAAAAAGAATGAAATTAGGCAGGATGAAGGTAGGGAGGATGAATATTACTTAATTGTTAGGAGAATAAAAATGGAATTATTAAGTATTTTATACAGGAATATGAATAGAAAAGATGGAGGGCACAGCTGAGGGTTTTTGAAAAGCAGACACAATGAAGGAATTACAGATGAAGAAAAAGTTGAGTGTATAGCACATATAGTACAGTATAGCTACCCTATGCGATTTGTATAGAAATTAACAGAAATAAATTGAGAAGAGTAAAAGGAGATGTTTCATTGTAGACCGGCCATAAACAGCTGTGAATTTCTGAGAGTACTCTATGGTAGCTGACATCAGCGCCTTTCTCAAACTGGTACCGTATTCTTATACATTAATTGGTGGCAAAATGTTACCGCTCACAAATGCAAAAAAAAATCTAAAGCTCTATGAATATTGCAAATTATTATTCATTGGTAATCACAGTGTCCATTTGTCTCTTCACCTTAAATGTTTGTATTTATAGGAAACACTTGTGCTATACAGTATCTCTATTTGTAGGCTGTTGCACATAAGCGTACCTGTTCTTTTTGTTGAAATATTCGCTCTTGGTTGTGTGAGGGACCCTTTTAAGTGTAATGGATATTGAATATTGCTGCCATTGTAAGTAAAGTATCATGGTTCCTTTTGTAGCTTGGTTATGTCAGTGTGTTGAAGACTGATTTATATTACATTCAAGAAGAATATATTTTATTGCTGCATTTTTATTAAGGGTCTTTGTGATGATAAACTTTCTTGGGATTGCTTAATTTGTTGTAAAATATAGTACAGTACAGTACCATCTTTAAAAATATGTGATTAGGGTACAAATTTTCCATATTTTACAAAGGCATTCCTTGTGCTGTAGTATCCTGTATTAGTTGCTTATCACTTGTTTACATGCTAAAAATAGTGCTATTTTGGGGGGTTTAAACACAATAAAGGGGGAGAATGTATTATGATAGGGAAATTTTACATGGCAATCACGAAAAATCATACCTAAGATATTATTTGTTTACTATATAATCTGTTAAAGTTTATTGGAATTGAAATAAATATATAAAATGTTTTATATATTTGTATTTTTAGCGACTCCTGACTTCTTCAATTTTTTACTGCCAGCAGGAGCGGATCCGGGAGGGGAGGGGGGGGGGGGGAAGTCCTGCAGGACTGGACCCCCTTTTTCATCAGAAAATTCCAATAATTTTCCTTTAATGCAGTAGTACAGTACTGTACTCAGGCATTTTTATATATTAAAAAGTAATTACTATTGACCTCATGGGGATTTTAAGGCCATTTTGAAGCCATGTGTACTTGATATTAAGAGATATTCTTTCTTTTTTACTTTTCACTTTTATCTTCTTTGCCACAAACGAGCCAATCAGTGGCGACGAAGATAAAAGCAAAACCATATCTCCTAACATAAAGTACACCTGGCTTCAAAATGTGCTCCTCGCCATGTTCCCCCACCCACAACTTCTTGGACCCCCCCTCCCCAACCTTTTACTGTTAAGCACTGTTGGCAAGTACTGAGCTTGCACTGGCTCCTGAATGCATCTGAACCTGCTCCATTGCTAATCAAGTCTGGTCTTGAACAGGGCTGTGGAGTCGGAGTCGAGGAGTCGGAGGAAATTTCGGCTTGTGGAGTCGGAGTCGGTAAAATTGTCCAGACTCCGACTCCGACTGAAGCTATTCTGTTCCTAAGAACAAATATATGAACTCGGGCATATTCATTGCAGTGATTCCACTGATCCCACTAATTTTCTTAAATTATTAAAAGAATTTATTTCCATTTTATAAGCATTATTATGAATTTATTGTAGCAGGCACAGTATAGCACTATAATTTTTGACGATAGTCTCTTCTTTACCATTTGAAATTTTGAATTATATTAAATTTTGTTTCGTTGAAAACTGCACAGAGGCTCTCGGCTACAAAACAATTAGCTACAACCTGTTTTTGGTGAGATTAAGGCAAATTTAATTTAATAACTTAATCATGTAAGGTTTATCCATTTTCCTTAATAAGGTATTCATTTCTTTAATGTACATAAATATATAACTTTACTTTAAAAGGAATTGTAGGATCATCATTTAGATCCACATCAGATTATGAGCTTAAACAAAATTCATATGCTGAGATCGAACTTTTAGATATACATGTAAATGGTGTTTTCTAGTTAATATCTTGAATTCTTAATAAATTTATTTTTCTTTTGATTGAAACTTTGAAAGTCAAGCCTATCATCTTTTTGTAGTTCTTAAATATCGTCCAGATCATTAATAAAGCTGTAGCAGTATAGCCACGGTGTTTTACTTTTTACCTACGCAGGTTACAACATACAAATTACAATTAGGATGGTAGAAATAGTTGTTACAAATAGGCCAAGGAGTCGGAGTCGGAAGCATAAAAATTTGAGGAGTCGGAGTCGAAGGTTTTGTCTTCGACTCCACAGCCCTGGTCTTGAAGCAGCTCGCACCCGGTGCCGTCACACCACACTGGCAGATTGTTCAGAAATTCTCACAATGAAAAGGTTAGCCTTCACAGTTTTCTCGACGCAGCTTCTTCAACCTTGATCTGGAGTACTGTCACCGTGTCTGGTCCCCGAGATATGCTAGGCACTGTCATTTGGTTGAAAATGTTCAAAGGAAGGCCACCAGACTGGTGCTTGCCCTTCAGCACCTCGGCTACCCTGAGAGATTGGAGCGCCTGAACTTGCCTAGCTTATACTACAGACGGGCAAGGGGTGACCTAATTGAGGTGTACAGTATAAGCATCTCCAGGGGCACTACTCAGTCGAGTGTCCTTACTTGGAGCTGGCGGACGCTCGCCCCGCAAGGGGTCACAGCTCAAGATTGAAGAAGCCGCAAGTCCAGAAAACTGTGAGGGCAAACTTTTTCGGAGTGAGAGTTGTGAACTCTTGGAACAATCTCCCAGAAAGTGTTGATGGCACTGAGTGTGAGCTCTTTCAAGACAAGACTTGACCAACACTGAAGCGGGTTCAGGTACATTCAGGAGCCAGTACATGCCCAGTACTTGCCAACAGTGCGTAACAGAGACGTGCCCGATTGCCCAAGCGGCTAACGAGCCGATCTTTTGGTGAAGAGGATAAAAGAAAAGGAAAATTAATTGGAGACGTGATTGATCGCCCAAGCGGCTAACAAGCCGATCAGTGGTGAAGAGAGTAAAAGTGATCTGTGACCCCTTGTGGGGCGAGCATCAGCCAGCTCCAGGACACTCGACTGAGTTAGTACACCTCAATTAGGTCTCTCCTTGCCGTAGTGTCTGCGTTCTTGTGCCTTAATGAGTCAGGTCAGTGGATACCCCTCATCTCTTCCCTCATGCCATTGTAATTTCCCTAGTAATGTTTGCACCTTGGCCTGTGATTGTTTTTTCTTCGCCAATTCTGGGATACGCGGAGGAGTGCTTGAAAGGGCACAACGCAGGTCATTTTCTACCTCTAATCTACTACGTTGCTTCGTTTTAATTTGCAACAGAGTTGAAAAGCCTGACTCACAAAGATATGTCGACACAAACGGAAGCAATGCACGGATAGCTCTTTCTGCCACTTTTGGGTAGGAATCGCACATCAAGGGCCAAAATTCTGTGATTGATTTCTCATCGAACATATCTCTTGCTCCCGAATCAGTTTCCCCCCCCCCCTGAAAACCTGAATTCCCCCCTGGTTGAGAACCACTGGTCTAGATATCTGAACGACCTTCTTATAAGACCCAATAATTTATATGCCTGATTTACCTTCTTCTCACAATGGCCCGAGAACTTCAGCTCATTGTCAACATACACACCTAGGTCCTTCTCTCACACAGTCTCAACTAGTGCAGTTTCTTCATCCCGTTGGGACATATGATATGCCTCCTTACCGATGTTACGCCCCAGGTGCATCCTCTTACACTTCGTGACATTGAATCTCCGCAGCAATTTCTTCGACCATTCCTGAAGCCCACAGAGGTCCTTCTGCAGTTCTTCACAGTCCGCTTGGTTCTTAATTTCCCGAATTAACTTGGCGTCATCAGCAAACATTTGTATGGAGGAGTGTACAACGTCATGCATGTCATTTATGAAACAAACAAACAATAGCGGGCCCAATACACTGCCCTGTGGTACCCCCACTTGTGACATGTACAGATGACGATTTCGTGCCATTAATCACCACACACTGCTTGCGGTCATGTAGAAAGTCTTCTATCCACGCTAGGACTTTTCCCCGAATTCCGTACCCTTCCAGTTTGATTTTCAGCCTTTCATGGGTTACACTGTCGAAAGCCTTGGCAAAATCCAGGTATATATTATCGATATTACCACCCCGTTCCAGAATATGGGTCCAAATATCCAATACCTTGAGCAATTGTGTTAAGCAGGAGCGCCCCGGCATAAAACCGTGTTGGCAATCTTTTACAAGGTTGTTTCGTATTAGATGTTCCATTGCAGCATCTCTGATAATACTCTCAAGTACTTTACATATTATGCTGGTCAGGGTCACCGGTCTATAGTTGTTCGTGGAGTGACGATCGCCCTTCTTGAAGATAGGACTCGCATAAGCCACTTTCCATTCACTGGGGACCATTTGTTCATCCAGGCATTTACAAAACAGGATCTTCAGGGGCTCTGCAAGCTCGTTGCACAACTCTCTTAGCACTCGAGGATGCACCATGTCAGGTCCGGGTCTCTTATGGACCTTTAGCCTGGACAGTTTATTTCTAATACCCTCTTCTGTGAACACAATGTGGGTCAGTGCTCTGTCGAACCATCTGTCCTCAAACGCAGGAAGGTTAGTTGCATCCTCTTTTGAACACCGAGGAAAAGAAGTTGTTCAATGCCTCAGCTTTATCCTGGTCAGAATCTGTGTACTCCCAGCCTCAGGTCTGACACTCCTACTCGCGTTTTCAATTTCGACTTTGCATAGCTGTAAAACGCTTTTGGGTTTGACTTGACCTCACTTGCACCCAGCCTCTGGAACTCCTTTTCAGCCCTCCTACACTCTATCTTTGCTTGGTTTCTGGCTCTTGCATACATCCACCTGTCTTGCTCATCGTTTGACCCAAAAACGCGAGTAGGAGTATCAAACCTGAAGCTTGGAGATGGTAGTTACGCAGATTCTGACCAGGACAAAGCCGAGGCATTGAACAGCTTCTTTTCCTCAGTAATCACAAGAGAGGATGCGATTAACCTTCCTGCGTTTGAGGACAGACGGTTCGACACATCACTGACCCACATTGTGTTCACAAATGAGGGTATTAGAAGTAAACTGTCAAAGCTAAAGGTCCATAAGAGTCCCGGCCCTGACATGGTGCATCTTAGAGTGCTAAGAGAGTTGTGCAACGAGCTTGCCGAGCCCCTGAAGATACGGATTTGTAAATGCCTGGATGAACAAAAGATCCCCAGTGAATGGAAAGTGGCTATGTGATTGGGTAGGGATCCCCTCGTATTCCTAGAAGCACTGGGTTTGGTCTTGGGAATATATTTATCGATCAAAGGGGTCACTTTACTAGTTATGATATTCAGGTAAGTGTCTGCGTTCTTGTACCTTAATGAGTCAGGCCAGTTGATACCCCTCATCTCTTCCCTCATCCCATTGTAATTTCCCTTGTAATATTTGCACCTTGGCCTGGCCTTATCCTGAACTAGGTAACAGTTAAATCTGAATGACAACACTATATGGTGACTGGTGCCAACTGGGGCAAGGTGTTCCAGTTTGGCCACCATACCCTCTTCGTTTGTTATGATGAGGTCAAGTGGCTTGGGTGTTTGCTCCCCTCTGTAATGTGTCGGGTCTCTAACATGTTGGAACAGAAAATTATCTCTCAGAGTTTCTACAGAAAGAGTAGCAGGGTTATTCAAGTCATTCGGGGTGGACTCGTTTCTCCAGTCGATGTCGCCATAGTCAAGTCCCCCATGATAAGGAGGTGGCTAGGGTTGAGCATTGCCGCATTGTTTATTAAGCTTCTTAAGTTCCTTTGATTTAGTGGGCCACAGTTTGGGGATCTGTAGATACACGCGACGATAAGTAAGTCCCCTCCCTTTAATTTAATTTTACACCACTTGGACTCTTCAAAAACATCCTCTCCCTGTACCCTCGCCTGGCTGGCTCTAAGGTCTTGCCTAGCATAGATAACCACACCCCTCTTGCAAATTTCTTGAGAAAGGTTCGTAAATGAGTCATATCCAGCAATACTGAACTCGCATTCCTCTGGGTCGATTCTCCTGTTCTTGTACAACAGTTCAACAACACCTACAATATCTGGTTGGAGTACTCGTAGTAGTGTTTCAAACTCCTCTCTCTTATCAAGGAACGTTACAGTATTAGTGTACATGACATTCAAGCCAGAATTTGTTCTCGGTAACGTCTCTGCTCTTAGTAATAAACCCGTTCCCTCCCCCCCCCACCATTCTCAGAAGCTGCAGCATTTGCTAAGTACACTGTATTTTGCAGGGTGTGGTTAGAAATGTCATTGTTTACACGGCGCTCGCCTCCTCCTGTCCGGTAGGCTGAGCTGGTGCCGCCTCCTGGGTGGGGGGTTGAGTGGGTGGAGGTTGCACTGCTGCCCCCTGGCCTAGTGTTGGCACACTTGTTTCCACTACCCTCCCCCTGAGTATAACCCATATACACCTATCCCTGTTCCTCCTTGACTCCTCCCTCTTCTGCTTCAAGTCCTGCAGGAGCTTCTTGTGCTGTTCCCTCTGCATTACCGTGCGATCTGGGTGAATGAATACACCCTGAAATGCCTCGCTCCTTGCCAAGTTTTTTGCCTGCCGAATAACCTGCCATTTCTCCTCCTCACTCACTAGTGTGATCCTGAGGGGGCGAGGCTTAGCCCCCTGCTTTTGTCCCAGCCTCCTCACATCCCGAGGGGTTGATGGAATCTTCAGAACCTCTGTACAAATATTTTGAAACAGCACCTTATCGTGTGTTACCTTACTCACAGTTCCCTCCGCCTGGCTCTCTGGGACTCCAAAAACTATTACATTGTTCCTGCGCTGGAGACGTTCCTGGTGTTCCTCCTCTCCCCTAAGAGTAGGTCCGTTAATTTTTATTTCTTCGACACACTTGTTATTTTTACTGTTACCGGAGTGGTGAACCTATGGTTTGACACAATCTAGGACCACCAGTCTGTAACAATGGACAGACACACCAGAAGGTTTGCTACCACCATTTTATTATTATTTTTTTCAATGATAAATCCAGTGTTGGGCGAAAGGAGCTAGATTACTGCCCAACATATGTGACCTTATTCCTCCATGGTATAGATATGTAGATGATGTTCTTTGTCTTTGGCCTAGAAACAGTGACCCACTAGAATTTTTAGACAAGCTTAATGATCTTGTCCCTAGTATTACCTTCAAAATTGAAAGAGAAATAAATGGATCCCTTCAATTTTTGATGTGCTTATCATGAGAAATGATCACGACTATAAATTTAAGGTGTACAGAAAGCCTACACAGGTAGACAGTTTCATACATTTTTTATCGAGTCACCATGAGTACCAAAATGACAGTGTAGTGGACTTCTCCCCTACAACTGCGTAGCTGCATCCCACCTGCGACGCCTTCCTTAGCAACCAAACGAGCGGCGTCACCAGATGCGCCGCCGTATCCTAGCAACCGAACCAAAAGACCGGCGACTTTCTCGGGTTTTCCCAACATGACTCATAGAGGACTCACGGCTGCTGGGTATATAAGCTCTGTCTCTCCATTGAGATTCATTCTAGCCTCTCTTCTACAACACGCAACACCTTCTCCTCCGCTTGCCTGGCGGTCCTCGCTCCCGCCAGCGAGCATGGCGACCCACCAGCTGTCCTTCTCTGAGCGTCCTCACCAACCAGCTCTCATTCTGGTCTCTCTTCTTGAACAAGCAACACCACCTCCAGCAAGCTCCACGCTGTCAGCATTCATTCAACCAGGAGGCCAGCAACAGGCAACATCTTCTCTAACGAAGCTCCTGCACATCTACCTCCTTCAACACGCTACTCACCGAACGTCTCTACTGAGCAGCTCCTCACCACACGGCACCTCCAGCACCAGACTGTCTATCATATAACTTATATTATACAAGAAAACCACCTTAAAGTTTCCATCCATCCTGAGTGCTAGACAACATTATACCACGAATTCCTACAAATGGTGACTCCCGGAGATTAGCACTCACACAGGATGGAGGAGACACTGATCACGCTCCCAGTCTTCAAGCAGGCACCGGCTCCTCTTCCTGCCCCAAGCACCACATCCTGACGACCCCAGCACACCGTCCTGCCTCAGACGCCGACCCCGGCCCAGCAGTAACCCCTGACGCGGCCTCTGTTCCTGAATCCGGACCCACACACACCCCTCTTTTCTCCCTCAGGTACTCCCTGCTAATGTCCTGCACCCTGCTGCTGTCGTGGACCCAGCTGCTGTCACGAGCCCTAATCCGCTTCTGCTGACGCAGCCCCTGCTCCTGACCCAGGCCCACACACACCCCAGCAGGCGCATCTGACGACCCTGTACCTGTCGTGAGGGAAGCACAACATTCATCGCCTCCACACACCCTCTTTTCTCCCTCAGGTACTCCCTGCTAATGTCCTGCACCCTGCTGCTGTCGTGGACCCAGCTGCTGTCACGAGCCCTAATCCGCTTCTGCTGACGCAGCCCCTGCTCCTGACCCAGGCCCACACACACACTCCAGCAGGCGCATCTGACGACCCTGTGCCTGTCGTGAGGGAAGCACAACATTCATCGCCTCCACACACCCTTTTTCTCCCTTCTCCCACAGATAGTGTGTATCTAGACAGTTGTATTTCAGCGATCGGCTCATTCACGCCATCGCCGTTGTCTCACATGAGGCATGCACCGCCTGGTCTGCCTCACATGTGCTAAACAACTCTACAGACAACAAGTCTCCTACACCGCCTGGAGGGAAGGGGGAGTATTGTAGTGGACTTCTCCCCTACAACTGCGTAGCTGCATCCCACCTGCGACGCCTTCCTTAGCAACCAAACGAGCGGCGTCACCAGATGCGCCGCCGTATCCTAGCAACCGAACCAAAAGACCGGCGACTTTCTCGGGTTTTCCCAACATGACTCATAGAGGATTCACGGCTGCTGGGTATATAAGCTCTGTCTCTCCATTGAGATTCATTCTAGCCTCTCTTCTACAACACGCAACACCTTCTCCTCCGCTTGCCTGGCGGTCCTCGCTCCCGCCAGCAAGCATGGCGACCCACCAGCTGTCCTTCTCTGAGCGTCCTCACCAACCAGCTCTCATTCTGGTCTCTCTTCTTGAACAAGCAACACCACCTCCAGCAAGCTCCACGCTGTCAGCATTCATTCAACCAGGAGGCCAGCAACAGGCAACATCTTCTCTAACGAAGCTCCTGCACATCTACCTCCTTCAACACGCTACTCACCGAACGTCTCTACTGAGCAGCTCCTCACCACACGGCACCTCCAGCACCAGACTGTCTATCATATAACTTATATTATACAAGAAAACCACCTTTGAGTTTCCATCCATCCTGAGTGCTAGACAACATTATACCACGAATCCCTACAACAGTTTTTTCTGCTGTGTTTTTGAGATGCTTATGTATTTGTGACCCTGAATTTATTGAAGAAGAACTGCAACACATTCAGTCCATTGCACAAAAACTTGGGTACCCTTCATTGTTTGTTGATCGTTGTTTTAAAAGGGCTAAAAAATCCTTTTATTCTACTCAAACTAGACATGTTCCTACCTTTAAGAATATTTTTACTCTATCTTATCACAATGAATTTGTCCTATTAGATCAGTCCCTTAAATTTTTAAGCATTAATGTTGTTTTTAAGTATGACTCGACTATTACTAATATAATAATTAAGAATAGCCCAACCTTGAATGTAAATGGAAGTGTTTACTGCATTCCATGTGGCAATTGTAATGAAAATTATGTAGGTCAGAATGGGAAAGCATTGCAACTCAGAATTAAACAGCACAAGTACAATATTGGAACAGCATCTGAAAGCAGTGCACTTTTCGTTCATATAAGGAACAATAATCATCCCATAGATTCGGAAAACCTTAGTGATGGTCAGTACAAAACTGATATGTTCCACAAACTTATTTGTGTGGCCCAAAGTTAAGAATGCTTTGAAAGCATTTGAGGTAGATGATTAGTGGGTCTCATATTTTTTACCTGACTTAACATGACTAGTTACGTCGCCCTTTCTTATAAGCTCCTCGTGTGTTTGCGGTGGTGGTGGTTGTGTGGATTAGTGGATGACGTGTTTTGTAAGGTCACCCTGTGTACATAAGCCTCTCTCAGTCCTTGTAATGCAGTTGCCTCTGAAGATGTCTTGAATAAAGACAAAAGATAAGATGCTCCATTGTTTTCTTTTTTCCTGTGTGATTGTATCAAAATTTATCTTATTCACGTTTCCATTGTGGATCTACACACACACACACACTATCAAATTTTCGGGAAAGTAGATTATCAACTTTTCGGGGAGGTAGATTATCGAATTTTGGGGAAATATTACCTAATTTTTCGAAGTAGATTATCATAGAAAAGGGAAATTCGTATCACAGAAAATGGGAAACATCTACTTTCTGGGAAAATTGGTTATCTACTTATCATAGAAAACGGGAAATTTGTATCATAGAAAATGGGAAATATCTACTTTCCGGGAAAGTTGGTTAACTACTTAACCCAAAAGTAGATTATCTACGTTTGGGGAAAGTAGATTATCGAATTTTGGGGAAATATTACCTAATTTTCCGAAGTAAATTATCATAGAAACCGGGAAATTTGTATAACAGATAATGGGAAATATCTACTTTCTTGGAAAGTTGGTTATCTACTTATCATAGAAAACGGAAAATTTGTATCATAGAAAATGGGAAATATCTACTTTCCGGGAAAGTTGGTTATCTACTTATCATAGAAAACGGGAAATTTTTATCATAGAAAATGGGAAATATCTACTTTCCGTGAAAGTTGGTTATCTACTTTCCCGAAAAGTAGATTATCTACTTTTCGGGAAAGTAGATTTTCGAGTTTTTGAGCAAGTAGATTATCGACTTTTTGGGAAATATTACCTAATTTTCTGAAGTAGATTATCATTGAAAACGGGAAATTTGTATCATAGAAAATGGGAAATATCTACTTTCCGGGAAAGTTGGTTATCTACTTTCCCGAAAAGTAGATTTTTTTTCTACTTTTCGGGAAAGTAGATTATCGACTTTCTGGGAAGTAAATTATCGACTTTTGGGGAAATATTACCTAATTTTGCGAAGTAGATTATCATAGAAAACGGGAAATTTGTATCATAGAAAATGGGAAATATCTACTTTCCGGGAAAGTTGGTTATCTACTTTCCAGAAAAGTAGATTTTTTTCTACTTTTCGGGAAAGTAGATTTTCGAGTTTTTGAGCAAATAGATTATCGACTTTTTGGGAAATATTACCTAATTTTCTGAAGTAGATTATCATAGATAACAGGAAATTTGCATCATAGAAAATGGGAAATATCTACTTTCCGGGAAAGTTGGTTATCTACTTTCCCGAAAAGTAGATTATCTACTTTTCGAGAAAGTAGATTTTCGAGTTTTTGTGCAAGTAGATTATCGACTTTTTGGGAAATATTACCTAATTTTCTGAAGTAGATTATCATTGAAAACGGGAAATTTGTATCATAGAAAATGGGAAATATCTACTTTCCGGGAAAGTTGTTGAGTCACTTCCTACTTCTCCACTTCTGAGGCAAAGTAGATTTCACACATTATTACCATACACATTAGTAGATAATGATTACTTTCTTACTACTAAATCCTCGACTTTTGGGGAAATATTACCTAATTTTGCGAAGTAGATCGCATAGAAAACGGGAAATTTGTATCATAGAAAATGGGAAATATCTACTTTCCGGGAAAGTTGGTTATCTACTTTCCCGAAAAGTAGATTATCTACTTTTCGGGAAAGTAGATTTTCGAGTTTTTGAGCAAGTAGATTATCGACTTTTTGGGAAATATTACCTAATTTTCTGAAGTAGATTATCATAGAAAACGGGAAATTTGTTTCACAAAAAATGGAAATATCTACTTTCTGGGAAAGTTGGTTATCTACTTATCATAGAAAACGGGAAATTTTTATCATAGAAAATGGGAAATATCTACTTTCCGTGAAAGTTGGTTATCTACTTTCCCGAAAAGTAGATTATCTACTTTTCGGGAAAGTAGATTTTCGAGTTTTTGAGCAAGTAGATTATCGACTTTTTTGGAAATATTACCTAATTTTCTGAAGTAGATTATCATAGAAAACAGGAAATTTGCATCATAGAAAATGGGAAATATCTACTTTCCGGGAAAGTTGGTTATCTACTTTCCCGAAAAGTAGATTTTTTTTCTACTTTTCGGGAAAGTAGATTATCGACTTTCGTGGGAAGTAAATTATCGACTTTTTGGGAAATATTACCTAATTTTCTGAAGTAGATTATCATTGAAAACGGGAAATTTGTATCATAGAAAATGGGAAATACCTACTTTCCGGGAAAGTTGGTTATCTACTTTCCCGAAAAGTAGATTTTTTTTCTACTTTCCGGGAAAGTAGATTATCGACTTTTCTGGGAAGTAAATTATCGACTTTTGGGGAAATATTACCTAATTTTGCGAAGTAGATTATAATAGAAAACGGGAAATTTGTATCATAGAAAATGGGAAATATCTACTCTCCGGGAAAGTTGGTTATCTGCTTTCCCGAAAAGTAGATTTTTTTTCTACTTTTCGGGAAAGTAGATTATCGACTTTTCTGGGAAGTAAATTATCGACTTTTGGGGAAATATTACCTAATTTTGCGAAGTAGATTATCATAGAAAACGGGAAATTTGTATCATAAAAAATGGGAAATATCTACTTTCCGGGAAAGTTGGTTATCTACTTTCCCGAAAAGTAGATTATCTACTTTTGGGGAAAGTAGATTATCGACTTTTCGAGGAAGTGGATTATCGAATTTTGGGGAAATATTATCTAATTTTCCGAAGTAGATTATCATTGAAAACGGGAAATTTGTATCACAGAAAATGGGAAATATTTACTTTCTGGGAAAGTTGGTTCTCTACTTTCCCAAAAAGTAGATTATCAACTTTTGGGAAAATATTACCTAATTTTCCGAAGTAGATTATCGACTTTTTGGGAAATATTACCTAATTTTGCGAAGTAGATAACCAACTTTCCCAGAAAGTAGATGTTTTCCATTTTCTGTGATACAAATTTCCCGTTTTCTATGATAATCTACTTCGGAAAATTAGGTAATATTTCCCCAAAAGTTGATAATCTACTTCCCCGAAGAGTCGATAATCTACTTTCCCGAAAAGTAGATAATCTGCTTTTCGGGAAAGTAGATAACCAACTTTCCCAGAAAGTAGATATTTCCCATTTTCTATGATACATATGTAAATTTCCCGTTTTCTATGATAATCTACTTCGCAAAATTAGGTAATATTTCCCAAAAAGTCGATAATCTACTTTCCCGAAAAGTAGATAATCTACTTTTCGGGAAAGTAGATAACGAACTTTCCCGGAAAGTAGATATTTCCCATTTTCTATGATACACATTTCCTGTTTTCTATGATAAGTAGATAACCAATTTCCAAGAAAGTAGATATTTCCCATTTTCTGTTATATAAATTTCTCGTTTTCTATGATAATCTACTTCGCAAAATTAGGTAATATTTCCCAAAAAGTTGATAATCTACTTCCCCGAAAAGTCGATAATCTACTTTCCCCAAAAGTAGATAATCTACTTTTCGGAAAAGTAGATAACCAACTTTCCAGGAAAGTAGATATTTCACATTTTCTATGATACAAATTTCCCGTTTTCTATGATAAATAGATAACCAACTTTCCCAGAAAGTAGGTATTTCCAATTTTCTGTTATACAAATTTACCATTTTCTATGATAATCTACTTCGCAAAATTAGGTAATATTTCCCCATATAAGGGCCTGTGCCTCTTATAACACTTTTTATTTTATTACTTACAACCATTGGTAGCGTGACGAGAGGAGGCTCGTGAGTATATGTAATGATAGTATCAAGTAATAGGGAAGAAGTAACGGTAGATACTGTCGGTAAATAATAGACACAATATACAAATACAATATTTATTTAAACATTAAAATGGAGGTAGGGGAAAGTTATATGTACCAACCGACGAAACCTGATACTATGCCCTCAGGCTCAACATACTCACACCACTTCTGGGTGGACATACTCAGTAACACTCACACCACTACTGGGTGGACATACTCAATAACACATAAACTCTTATAGTAACTTAGCACCATTAAGACCAGGGCCAACTGCCACTACAACACTCAGTCGTCAGGAGTGATACTCAAGCAACCGCCATGGGGTCCCGCCACCATGGGGTACTTTCCAACGAACTCTGAAGATCCCAGTGGAATAACACCACCACACAAATAGCCCTACTGAGTTAGACACTCATCCACCAATGATGGGGGCTGGTAGTTGTTTGTGGCTTGGTGATCCGGGGTCACCTCACGGGCCGAGCGTTAGGGTCAGACGGGCCAGCTATGGGGCCCATAGGTAGTACTGAAGTGTCTGACGGTCGGGTCTCACGAAGGTAACTGATCCTCCTGGACCTCAGACATCTCTCCAGACATAGTGGATAAGACATCCACGCTACAGACACGGCCTAGGCTGCGTTAGGGACCTGTATGGGTGAAGTGGCGAGCACTTACTAACGGTGACAACGACATCACGTTTCAGGGGACGTTAAAGACGTAAACATTACTTCACTCAAAGCATATCAACTACGTTACTGTAACACTTGCACAATCAACTATCAATTGGGCCAAATCACTTAAAGAAGGGCGAATTACAACACGGAGTGGAATGACCTACCTGTATGGGTGAAGGGGCGAGCATTTACTAATGGTTGAAATGCCCGCGGCACCCTCACTCAAACTAGGTCAGGGATTCCACCTACTTCTATTTCGATGAATTACTTTACTGTACACTTTTGACGTTGAAACTGAGACTATGAACTCAGTTTCATTCCCTACTATTATCTTCACTAACAATGTTCTGACTGAGCTATCAAAAGCAAAACTTAAATTGATTACAAAGGGTTGGATGGCAACAGGTCCCAACATACAGTGTCTTGTTGCGAAATCCGCGGATTATATTCAAAGTTCCCTTCAGACAAAGACGGCCCCTCGATGACGTCAACAAGGAAACAGAGAAAACGGAAGACGTTTCCACTGGGGGACTCAGAAGGTTTTGTGGACGTTTGAGCGTAATATGAATCCTTAAGGTTTTAGGTAAGCCGTCATTACGATCATGACACCCAAAAGTCGATAATCTACTTCCCCGAAAAGTAGATTATCTACTTTCGGGAAAGTAGATAACCAACTTTCCCGGAAAGTAGATATTTCCCATTTTATATGATACAAATTTCCCATTTTCCGTGATACAAATTTCCCGTTTTCTATGATAATCTACTTCGGAAAATTAGGTAATATTTCCCCCAAATTTGATAATCTACTTACCAGGTCCGTTTCGCATTCAGTCTATGCAATTAATTTGTCCCGTTGTGACATAGATACACCTCCTTACCATTGGTGCATCCTCTTACACTTCGTAACATTGAATCTTGGCAGCCATTTCTTTGACCGTTCTTGAAGCTCGAGGGCGGAATCCTAGCGTATTCTGGCGCAGAATCCTACCGCATTCTGGGGCAGAATTCTACAGTATTCTGGAGCGGAATCCTACCGTATTGTGGGCGGTACCTGACCGTTTTCTGGGGCAGAATCTTACCGTCTTTGGGGACAGAATCCTACCGTTTTCTGGAGCGATATCCTACCGTCTCCTTGGGCAGAATCCTAGCGTATTCTAGGGCGGAATCTTACCCTATTCTTGGATGGAATCCTACGTTATTCTGAGGCGGAATCCTACCGTCTCCAGGGGCAGAATCCTACCGTATTTTGGGAGGAATCCTAACCTATTCCGGGGCAGAGTCCTGCCCTATTCTGGGGTGGAATCCTACCCTATTCTGAGGCAGAGCCTTATCATATTCTGGGGCAGGATCCTACCGTATTCTGAGGCAGAATCCTACTGTATTTTGGGCGGAATCCTATCCAATTCTGGGGCGGAGTCCTGCCCTATTCTGGGGCGTAATTCTAACCTAATCTGGAGCGGAATCCTATCCTATTCTGGGACAGAACCCTACCATATTCTGGAGCAGAATCCTACCGCCTTCTGGGGCGGATTCCTTCAATCTTCTAGGGGGGAATCCTACCATATTCTGACGCAGAATCCTACCGTATTCTGGAGCTGAATCCTACTGTATTGTGGGCGGAATCCAACCGTTTTCTGGGGCATAATCTTACCGTCTTTGGGGACAGAATCCTACCATCTGCTGGCGCAGAATCTTACCGTTTTCTGGAGCGATATTCTAATGTCTCCTTGGGCAGAATCCTAGTGTATTCTGGGGCGGAATCTTGACCTATTCTGGGACGGAATCCTACCTTATCCTGAGGCAGAATCCTATTGTCTCCAGGGGCAGAATCCTACCGTATTTTAGGCGGAATCCTATCCTATTCTGGGGCGGAATCCTATCCTATTCTGGGGCGGAATCCTACTCTATTCTGGGACAGAACCCTACCATATTCTGGGGCGGGATCCTACCGTATTCAGGGGCAGAATCCTACCGTCTTCTGGGAAGGATTCCTTCAATCTTCTAGGGCAGTATTGCACATGTTCCTCTGTGAATGCACCTTTCTGCTGCAAAGGTGGATGGCGCCTCATGCCGTGTGGCAGCCGCCACCTGACGGCCGCCGAGACGGGATACGCGGCCGTGGAAGGGGAAGCCTTGACGGTGGCTTGGTGTCTCTGAAAAGCTCAATTGTTCCTACTAGGGTGCCTCAACCTAGTTCGAATAACAGACCATCGTCCCCTGGTGAAGCTCTTGGGTAACAGGGCCCTTGCGGACATTGTTAATCCACGTGTCTTCCGTCTGAAAGAGAAAACACTGCAGTATATGTTCACAGTTCGGTACTTACCTGGAAAAAAAACTGCCGCCAATTTTTTTCACGGTATCCCGCCCTCAAGTCGACCCCTGACGACATGGCTGATGACCAAGATGAGGACCTGGCAGTGCCCATGGTTGCAGCCACTGTAGCGGCCCCGGACTTCAGCGACTGTGCCACATTAGACGAGGAGATGGTCCTCCGAGCTTCACACAAGGATCCCGTCTACCATCTGTTAGTGGCCAAGGTGTTGGCTGACAACTGGCACTCCCGCGGGTCGCAGGAGATTGCCTGCTTAAGGCCATTCTACAATGTCAGGGACAGGCTGTCGTACATCTCGTGGCCTGGTGACCTGCACCTTCGACCAGGGTTGTGTACGTCTGGTGATCCCTGAGGGCCTCTGTCATCAGGTGGCTGCCAACCTGCATGCAGGCCACCAGGGCCTAGACTCTATGCTCAGGAGGGTCAGGCAAACTGTCTACTGGCCAGGACTGGAGGGCGATGTGCAATATCATCGGTCCTCCTGCGACACCTGCATCACCCACGCTCCTTCCCAGCCACCTGAGCCCCTACTCCTGATGCCACCCCCTGAATACCCCTTTCAGCAAACGTTGGTGGACATGATCCAGCTAGGACACATATACCTGGCCTACGCCGATAGGCTGACTGGGTGGCTTGAGATCGCTCACTTCCCCATTGGTACCTCCTCCGGCAAGATTATAGCTCAGCTTAGACGCTACTTCACCAGGTGGGGTGCACTATCCTGGTCAGCGAGGAAATGATGGGATTAATCCAGAAGTGGAGAGTCGCTGTTCGTCTTTCTTCCACACAATACCCCCAGTCCAATGGCAGGGCAGAAGCCGTGGTGAAGACTGCAAAGAGGATGCTCCGTAACAACACCGGGTCTAATGGGAGCCTCGGTGACAAGGTATCTCTCGCCCTTCTCCAGTATCTCAACACTCCCCTGCGTGGTGTGGACAAGTCCCAGCTTCGTGATGGTACCACCCACGGCCAAACAGGATTTAAAAATCGACAGACATTGGAGACAGACACTCCACAGACGAGAACTCCAGATGGCTCAAGACCACGAGGAGGTCCTTCGACAGCGTGGGGGTGTCATCCGCCATCACTGCCCCTTGGTGCCTGGCAGCCATGTCTGGGTACAGAATCAGGTTACTAAAGCCTGGAACAGGCCAGGCACTGTCATAGAGGCCTCCAGAACCATCAATACGCCACGCAGCTAGATGGTAGTGGCCGCGTTTCGCTCAGGACCAGTGGCCACCTGAGGGACATGGCCCGCCCTCACCCATCCGCGCCCCAGCCGCCCTCGCCGGTCCAGCCTCTCCCAAAGCCCACCCCGTCAGGTTTTGCGGGTTCACCACCGCTACCTGTACCACCACCTCCACAGCAGCCCCGGAGACATATAGCAAAGCCTCAATGGCTTTCGGACTTTGTTTGGTGTAATGTGTTCTGTGCATGTATGCCGCTGTGTAGGCACTGTGTCATGACATTTCCTTTTATACTTTTTTCTTTTTACTATTAGGTTGTAGGTTTAGGCATTCCCCATTGTTTGTCATTTTCGTTTGTTTCTAGTCAGATTGTCTAAGTGCCATTATTTTTGTTGCCCTCATCCAATCTTTAGGGGTGGGGGGGGGGAGAGTTGTAAGATGTAGACATTATTGTTATGTTGGCGCTACCTGGCAACTTTAATAGCGGAGAGTCTGCGGTGCCAGTTGCCGCCTGTCAGGCTTGTAGCACAGATCTCTACATTAAAGTTCTCGGTCGCTACACAGTGTTTTTCTTTCCCTTCAAGAAAACTCCTATCACCATGTTAACAATGTGTATTTGCTCGAAACAAGGCTAACAAAGCACTTGGGTTCATACAAAGGAGTGTTAGTTACAAGACTAGCGAGGTTACCTAAAACTATGTCTTGCGCTTGCGAGACCTTATTTGGATTAGGCAGTTCAGTTCTGGTCACTGTACTACAGAATGGATAAAGAATCCCGAGAAAGAATTCAGAGGAGAATGACAAGGCATTAGGAACCTTGAGTACAGACAGGTTAAAGCATTTTACTTTGCACTCCCTTGAGAGACATAGAGTGAGAGGCGATATGATCGAGGTGTATAAATGGAAGTCAGGACTAAACAAAGGTACTCAAACTATCCAACTAGGAGCGAACTCATAGCAATGGTTTTAAATTAGGCAAATTTAGATTTAGGCGTGAGATAGGTAAATATTGGTTTGGAAATAGAGTAGTGGATGAGAGGAACAAGATAAGAATCATCATCATTAACTCGAATATGCTGGATAACTTCAAACATAAGTTGTATGGATATGTGAGCGATAGGGGTTGGGTGTAAACGGGACTACCTAGTATGAGCAAAATAGGCCTGCTGCAGTTTCCTCCATTCTTATGCTCTGAAGTGTACTATTATGCAAATTTGTGTTGAATATTTCTCCTTGAATGGGCCTAGCTACCTAGTAATAGTGGATAGGTACAGCAACCAGCTTTCTATTTTTCTTTGTGGTAAGGGTGAGGCTAATGCGAAGGTGCTTGTTAAGCACCTGTGCACCATGTTCCACACGTACTGGGTGCCTGAGGAGCTGTCATCCGATGGGGGACTACAGCTTGAGTCCTAGGAAACCAAGTGCTTTCCCACTTTCCAACCTGCATGCAGAGCTGGCAGTGTAGTATGTCAAGAGGCTCATCAGAGATAATTCTGACACGGAGGGTAGGCTGAACAATAATAAACTTTGTTGGGTGTTGTTGCAGTACATGGATATCCCTGACTGGGATATTGGGCTATCGCCAGTCCAGATCATCTTCTGTAAAAAGATAAAAGGCTTCATCCCCCTCACACGCGACAAGTTCAACCTTCAGGAAGAATGGAGAATGATTGCAACTGGGCGGGCGTGAGCTTTGCGACGGCCCCACATCACAGCTGTTGAAAGATGGTCGGAACATACCAAGCCTGGATATCTGTGACACTGTCCAGGTGCATAACCAGGAGGGAAATTGCCCCAATAGGTGGGACAGAACCAGTCAAATATTTGAGGTGCTGGAGTATGACCAATACAGTCAAAATGCATGGTTCAGGGAGAACCACGCTCAGAAACAGAAAGTTCTTCAGGAAGATTTGAGCTGTATGTTGGGGACCAGCGCATCCCTAAACTGCTACCAATCCCCTTGACTTCGGAAAGTCAGGCACTAACTGGGTCTCCACCAACCCCGGTGCATCCATCACAACCTACCATGCCTGTGACAACACCTCTGCAATGGCAGGATCCTCGAGCCAGTGATTATTAGTTACTACCTCTGATGCCCATTCAGCCACCACCTGATTTGGAAAGCCCACAATTACGCTCACAGACAACCAAGCTTCAGTGGACAATGGCCGTGCAATGGGAGCAATGGGGACGCAAGAGGCCGTTGGAGCCAGGTGGCCGTGGGAGGTTTGTTAGGGCTAGGAAGCCACTGAGGAGGGAAGACCCACCGGTTCATGGAAGCTTTCTGCATCTCTTACATGGTCAATACGGCCCCGCATGGTCAGGGCAAAGACTATAATAAGAAAGAGAGGAAAGTGCCTCCCTTTACCGATAAAAAAAACATGAGCCACTGAGCTGATCATCGCCATCTGTTGGCAACGCGGCTGACTAAAAGCCCGGGGCGAAAGAGGGTAGCGTTTCCATTGTAACCAGCGGAGTGAGCTTGTGTTTATGTTTTCACGTTGTTACATATTGATCATATAGAATTTATTGTGTATTTGTATGTGTCAGTATGTATGTGTGCATGTGTACACATTAAAAATGTCAAGGCAAAGACGTCGAGGTAATATTATTGCCTTGACGTTCTTAATGTGTACACATGCGCACACACACATACACACTGACACACACACACAATGTCACACAATAAATTCTATATGATCAATGATATATAACAATGTGAAAACGTTAAATACAAGCTCAGCGTGATCTGTTTTTGTACATGTGCATACGGCACACGGGGGATAGTAACTCCTTACACACTAACGCCATCTGTTAATTCCGCGGCCAACTATATGCTACAGTATGTGGCTTACGTGGTTTTTGTCTTGCTTTCCTGTCTTTCTTATTATAGTCTTTGGGTCAGGGTCTCAAGGATGTCCTCTGGGGACGTCACCAAACATACCTGGAAAAAAGTATCTGCCATCTCTCCTTGATAAATGGGAAGCCAGCTTCTTTGGGGGTAGGGCATCATATATAATACTGCTTGTGTCTGTTTGATTATACTACTTGTGTAATGTTTGTTTTCCTTGTCTTTCACAGAGAGTATGGGCATGTATTGTGATCAAGGATATTAAATACATTTCAAAATGATAAGTGTCTATTCCTCTAATCCATAAACACCGAGTCCTCCTCCAAATTTTCCTAATATAGCACTTTTGATTTTTTTTTAACTGCCACCATGAACTGAATGACTCCTCTACTGCATCAATAAATTTGCAGGTTTACCCCCAAGACTCACTCACAGGCCCTCTCCCAATTGAACTTTAACCCTTTAGTGGGCAGGGTTCCCCTCAGCTGAATAAAATCGTCTGGTGCTAGCAAGAATAAACACTTAATGACGTTTTTGCTTTCTGAAGGGTTAAGGAACCAGCTACATGAAGGCCAAGAGCTGTAGTTCTATGCTGCTGTGCTTTGTGCACACTTGTTCCAAGTCTCTCATATGTTTGAAGTGCAGTACAGTACCTATACCGTATTTGAGAATCGACGTGCTCAACTATCTTCATGCTCTTGCACCCAAGGTTCACTTCACATTCCACATTACTGTTGGTTCAACTATTGCCCAATCCATCTCCATCTTTGTATCCTTTGGTACAATTAGCTTTCTCTCTAACCATTTTCCAATGATCTTACAACTGTCTTTCCATTGACTGTGTGATTCAGTTTATCTCTCATGGTTTCATTTGTTTCATTTATTGATACATTCATCTTATTTTTCGCCACTTTATTTTTTTACATTCAGTATTAAGTTTCTTGTACTACACACACTTTCAAACTCATTGACTTACATTTACCTTGAAAATCATCAATTAAAAGCCATCATCTGCATACAACAGCTGACTCACTCCTCATTTCCGCCATCACGTTTATTTTTACCTTTATTACTACCCCATCTGTATAAATTATTTAAAAATTTTGGTGAAAGAAGTCCTCGAAAGAGAAAGAAAACCTAACATAACCCAGCCCTGTAAACAAAAGAGGTCATATCTTCAAGCTCACTCACTCATTATGCAAAACGAGTAAGAGGAACTTCGTGCAAAAGGTAGTAGACCTGTGGAAATTATGGTGTAAATAAATGTCTATGGTTTGAATCTTCAGTGCAAGAACATTCAAGGAACCACTTTTAAAAAGGTTGAAATATCTGATCTGTTTGATGCTTAAATTTATCAAATACATAAAATAACGAAAATGCAGTATAAACACAACGCTGTGACATGCATATGTATGCATGACCACCGAAGGGTCAAGAAGTACCTGGCGCTCCTCTCGGAGCAGCCAGGTCAACTGTTAAGTTGGCCCATACCAACCCCCTCCCCTGAACCACTTCTCCCCACCGGAATATCAACAAGTTCTCGCCAGAAGTTACAATTTCATTTAGGAAAGGAATGGAACCAGTGTTAAACAGAGGTGAACATTGGTGAACAGTGCTTAAGTCAGTGAGAACAACTCAACAGTATCAGTCGTACTCAAGTTAACCTTCACACAGTGAGGTCCCAGGTACCCAGTGATAACGGCCCGTGAGACCCAACAACCAGCGATGTGTTAATCCGTCTACGATAGGAAGGCCTGGGACCACACCTCACTCATATAACACCATCTGTGAGGGAATTACTACACCACGTGATGCCCCTCATAACACCATCTGTGAGGGAGTTACTACACCACGTCAAGTCCCTCATAACACCATCTGTGAAGGAATTACTACACCACGTGAGGTCCCTCATAACACCATCTGTGAGGGAATTACTACACCACGTGATGCCCCTCATAACACCATCTGTGAGGGAATTACTACACCACGTCAGGCCCCTCATAACACCATCTGTGAGGGAATTACTACACCACGTCAGGTCCCTCATAACACCATCTGTGAGGGAATTCGTACACCACGTGATACCCCTCATAACACCATCTGTGAGGGAGTTACTGCACCACGTGAGGCCCCTCGTAACACCATCTATGAGGGAATTACTACACCACGTGAGGCCCCTCATAACACCATCCGTGAGGGAATTACTACACGTGAGGCCCCTCATAACACCATCTGTGAGGGAATTACTACACCACATCAGGTCCCTCCTTACACCATCTGGGAGAGAGTTACTACACTACGTGTTTGCTGTTCAACATGTACAATCCTACATTAATCTGAATGTTCACTGTATGTTCCTTTACCTTTCTCTAATGAAGGCTTTTGTTAAAGCACCAATGTATGTAATAAGTCATTTATGTCCAATGTATATTTTCAGCCTTCGGGCTGCAGAATTTTTTCAATAAACCGTTAATTATTATTATTATTATTATTATTATTACATATATATACTGATACAATTTCATGATTATGAATGACAAATACATACAAAATGTATTGATGCATGCATTTCTATCATATAAGCTGTACAGTTAATCAGTCATGATTATCATCTAAACAACCGAAAAAAATTAAGTTACACAGTATACAGTACAGAGGTGTGATTCCATGTAAACAATAGACAAAGTATTCATTTATGAAGATGTGACACATAAACAATAGACATAACATGTAGTTGTACTGGTGTCAGCTGTGACTCACATTAGTAACAGATAAAACATGTTCTATATGCATGAGTGTCATATAAACTAAAACCAAATTTACTGTTGAATAATTGTGACAACAGAAATACATGTAAAAGGATCTGCAGTGGCAGGAGACTACTGAGATCCAGGGTTTGAAGTTGAAGACAGGTAAGAGATTTGGGTGTAGAAAACACGAATATTATGGATCAGGATTATGGATAGGAGAAACAACGAACTGAAAAATGAATAGCTTCGAGTTAGAGGCAGGGTGAGATGAGTGAAGTTGGAGGAGCTGTGTATGAGAGGGATGCCATGGGAGGTAAGTCAGTGTTGATATATGGAACGGAGACATAAGAACAAGGAGTTGTTGGTAAGAAATAAGATT
The DNA here is from genome assembly GCF_018991925.1 of Homarus americanus. Lineage (NCBI taxonomy): Eukaryota > Metazoa > Arthropoda > Malacostraca > Decapoda > Nephropidae > Homarus > Homarus americanus. The sequence continues at coordinate 1,116,133 of NW_024718513.1, forward strand.
GAAATAATGCAATGGATGCTGTAAGTATCACTCAGGAAGAAGTTGAGGAATGAATATATTACAGCAAGAGTAGAAATTACATATATAAATAGTGAGAAGCAAGGTATAAATGGATTGGCCATGTGGTACAATGAGAGGAGGGTAAGCAGTCTTAAGAACCCGTACGAGCTAAACAAGAGGGAAGTTACTGTATGATGATTGGGGTAGAAGGACGTTCACCAAGTGGGGTTGGGACGTTCGTCAGGCTGTGAGGGTGTAGGTATTAGTCTAGGTAGAGGTTAAGATAGGAGATAAGTCGCTGTGGCTGTCCCAGGTCACTAGTGCCGTGGGGCAACTTCCAAGCCCTCTTCAACGCCTTCCGCACGCTGTATCTAGCCCAGTGCCTGAGGGAAGGAGGTCCCCCAAGTATCCCATCGTACAGGACGCGTGGGTGTAGCACCTCCGCATCCCAAGCTACTTGTCGTGCCCCAATGGCTCTCAGCAGGAGGTGGAGCACCGATAGGGCTTCCTGTGGATACACAATAGGATGCTGGAAATAACAAGGACAAGGATGGCCTGGGCAAGAGCAGGGAGGCCTCTGACTAAGGGTGGCTTGGGCATGGGCGGACAGACGACGTAGCGCCAATAGGAATGGGCAGAATTGGCCGCTTAGGACAGGTGTAGCCCCATTCTGTAGGAGGAGCAAGACGGCATCCTCATCGGTGGCCTGAACAGCAACATAGAGGGGTGAGGCGCCCTGAAGTGTGGGGAGTGGGGCGTCTATGAGAGGAACTGGAAGTCTCCCTGGTTGAGGTAACACTAGGCATGTGGTTCGTGCATGGTCCACAAAGAACTGAAGTCGGTGTCTGGCCTGCTCTGGTGTGTCGGTGTCACCACGCCAGGAGCTCAGAATGTGCGACACCTTAGGTCCCAACACAGCTGGTGCCACCAGGCGGTCTAAACCTCCCTCACAATGATGAAGAGCTTGAAGCAGGCGCGTCACAGCATCAGAGTCCCGCACATTTTGCTCCACAGCTACAGACACTGTGACATATAAGACATTGTGGAATTTTCCCAGTTTACAGACGCCACCGTTGCTGTCAAGATGCCGATTGTGATATTCAAGTGTGGCATCGATGAGTGCTGCAGCAGCTTTGGCTGGGTCACTGGAAGCTTCTAGCATTGGGGTAAAAGCCTCTACTAGCTCATCTCTTCGCTTGCGGGAGTTGAGACAGTCTCTGGCACACCCTGCAAGAAGAGTTTCCAGCATGTTGGCATTTACCGTGAGGCCGTTACCAGCCCCAGCACCAGTCAGGACGGCTGGCCACAACCTTTGGATGAAGGGTGCGTCCTCGCCTCCTTTAGGCCCCCAGCCCAGCACCAGGCCACGAACCTCTGCCATAGTCTTGCGGGCCATTGTGTATCTACAACAATTTTCAAAGCAACTTTGTGTAGCAACAACTATTCTTGGGACAACTGTGTAAGACTATACCAATTCCAAGGACAACCTTTAATACAGATAAAACAACTGCGACATCTATATATAGCTACAACAAATGTAGGACAACTGTGGGTAGCTACATAAATTCTGGGAACTGTGTGAAGTTACAACAATTTCAGGGACAAACGTATATATGCACAACAGTTCTGGATATATCTGTGTATAACTATAACAATTCCAGGACACACCCTTGATTACCATATGGATTCCAGGGAAGGTGACTTCAAAGCAATTTTATGAATATTTATAGTTTGAGACTAAAGTAATTCTATACAAGGCTGCTTTAATTATTATTAATAGTAGCAGTAGTACTGTGATAGTAGAAGCTAAAACTGCCTTAGGACACCAGTTGGAGCGACAATATTGATTCACGAGCACTCAAGCCTTATAAATGCAACACAAACAGCTGACAAGTTGCTGAGTTGCGTTTTTCTCATGTTTCAACACTAATCGTCAAGTCTCACTCAGGGCTGACTATGATGTTTGCCAACATCAGACAAATTTCCTTCGAACCAAGAAGATACCACTTTAAATTTTCTTATGCTGTAAATTGCAGCTGAATTTTATTTAGCCACCAACACTTCTAGGGTACCAAGAGAACAGAGTAGACTATGTCCATACAGGAAACCAAGAGGGTTCTTTAGTCAGTGCCGTTATTTGTCTTCCCGAACATTGACGGTATTACTGTATTAAAAATATCCATAGCATTTACAGAAACCACAGAAGATTTTAAATAAAAAATTTTTGTTTTGCTTTTATAAACAACACCGACGGTTTCATGGATGTCACAGTGGCTTTTGTCAAAACACTGACATAAAAGCAGCCGATCGTCTGAGATGACAAGTATCTTGTTTATTATATGCTTTATCTATGCAGTATCACACACACACACACACAATGAAGTTCCTGTCTATTTTATGAACATGCTGTCACTTGTGTTAGTGATAAAGAAGCCTTTTTTAGACACAAATAAAAATTGATACCAACGCCTTTTCTTTAAAGTTTATTCATATTGGAAATGCTCAAACTTCTGAATTTTATCCTCATATTGGTAGTTGTCTTTTGCTGGAGAATCACTTTGGTAGAGCTGCCGTTGTGTGTTAGGGCCCCTGGGTTGTGGGTAGTGTAGAGCCAGTTTAGTGGTTGTGTGGTAATCTCACCGAGCCAACAACTGTACTGTGACAGTGACTCTCACCTGACGTGGCTCAAGCCAAGCCCTCCATGTGCATAATCCCTCACCACCCCTTATGCTTCACCACCTCTTACCTCCTCACAACCTCCACACTTCTTGCCCTTACTCCTCACCAGTTCCAAGCATATCCCCTCACCACCCCTTAAGCCTCACCATTTTTTACCCCTCACCTCCATCCTTTCCCCCCCCCCCACCATCCCTTATGCCTCACTACCTCCACATGTTACCCCTTACCCTTCACCACCTCTTGGTTGATGAGGATTATTGTAGATATCGTGAGTCCCATCTATATAATTGTTGTAGACATTCATAGGAAGTTGTCTGTTTAGTGTTCGTGCCGCCTATCTCTGTTACCTGTGTCCAATTGATAATTATGTAGAGTTAATTATATTAAACTCTATAGCGATTTCTGTAGTATATTTTTAATTATTTACATTTGACAGTTCAGGAGTTCCTTTCTAATATTCCTATAGACAGCACCCACTGAGTTCCACAAATTCCTACCTTTGCAACTTATACAAAAACATCATTTGACTTTGTGTGATCTCTTGTCAAACTCAGTTGGCATGTTAAATTCCTTCCTTCATTGTGCCAGGAATCACAGATACAAATACACTCATATAGTCACTCCTAACTAATAAACATATATTGCTAAATACCTAATCTTTTATCACCCGTTACCCTACACTACCCCTTAACCTTCATTACCCCTCACCCTTTATTATCCCTCACTACCCATTACCTCCTCACAACCTTCACACTTCTTACCCATTAACCTTCACTACCCATTACCCCTCACCATCCCCTAACCTTCACTACCCATTACTCCTCACCACCCATTAACCTTCACTACCCATTACCCCTCACCGCCCTTTAACCTTCACTACCCATTACCCTTCGCCACCCTTAACCACTACCCATTACCGCTCATCAACCCTTCTTCTTTCCTCTCCTAACCACTTCATCAAAAAAGTGAGACCACAGTGGCTTAGGTGTTTGCTCCCCTCTGTAATGTGTCAGGTATCATAACATGTTGGAACAGAAAATTATCTCTCAGTTTCTACAAAAAGAGTAGCAGGGTGATTCAAGTCATTTGGGGTGCACTCGTTTCTCCATTCGATGTCGCCATAGTTAAAGTCCCCCATGATAAGGAGGTGGCTAGGGTTGAGCATCGCCGCATTGTCTATTTAGGCTCTTAAGTTCCTTTGATTTAGTGGGCCACAGTCCCCTCCCTTTAATTTAATTTTACACCACTTGGACTCTTCAAAAACATCCTCCCCCTGTACCCTCGCCTGGCTGGCTCTAAGGTCTTGCCTAGCATAGATAAACACACCCCTCTTGCAAGTTTCTTGAGAAAGGTTCGTAAATGAGTCATATCCAGCAATACTGAACTCGCATTCCTCTGGGTCGATTCTCCTGTTCTTGTACAACAGTTCTACAACTCCTGCAATATCGGGTTGGTGCACCTTCAACAGTGTTTCAAACTCCGCTCTCTGATCAAGGAACGTATCAGTATTTAGTTTTATCCTCTTCGCCACTGATCGGCTTGTTAGCCGCTTGGGCGATCGGTCACGTCTCTTTTCCTTTATATTCTTCACCAAAAGGTCGGCTCGCTAGCCGCCCGGGCGATCGGTCACGTCTCTGTCACGCACTGTTGGCAAATACTGGACATGCACCGGCTCCTGAATGTACCTGAACCCGCTCCAGTGTTGGTCAAGTCTTCTCTTGAAAGAGCTCACACTCGGTGCCGTCACAACACTCTCTGGTAGATTGTTCCAAGAGTTTACAACCCTCACTCCGAAAAAGTTTGCCCTCACGGTTTTCCGGACTTGCGGCTTCTTCAATCTTGAGCTGTGACCCCTTGTGGGGCGAGCGTCCGCCAGCTCCAAGTAAGGACACTCAACTGAGTAGTGCCCCCTGAGATGCTTATAAACCTCAACTAGGTCCCCCCTTGCCCGTCTGTAGTATAAGCTAGGCAAGTTCAGGCGCTCCAATCTCTCAGGGTAGCTGAGATGCCGAAGTGCAGGCACCAGTTTGGTGGCCCTCCTTTGAACATTTTCAACCAACTGACAGTCCCTAGCATATCTCGGGGACCAGATGGGGTGACAGTACTCCAGATGGGGAAGCACTTCACTCCTGAAGATCGTCACGAGGGACGGACCGTCTAGATATCTGAACGACCTTCTTATAAGACCCAATAATTTATTTGCCTGATTTACCTTCTTCTCACAATGGCCCGAGAACTTCAGCTCATTGTCAACATACACACCTAGGTCCTTCTCACACACAGTCTCAACTAGTACATTTTCTTCATCCCGTTGGGACATATGGTACGCCTCCTTACCGTTGGTACGCCCCAGGTGCATCCTCTTACACTTCGTGACATTGAATCTCAGCAGCCATTCCTTCGACACAATACGTACCTTGTAGTAAAAATAACATCATAATTTTATGATGGTATTGACACACACACAATGTCTAAATAAAAAACTACAGTACTGTACAAATATAAAGGTGTTTAACACTTACGATAGTAGAAGAGATGGGTCGGCATACGGGGATGGCGGCTGGTTCCGAGGCAGAGGGCAGATTAGTGTACCTCCAGTGAATCACTATCACTATTCACAGAGGTTTGCAGTGCCTCCCTGACAAACCCCTCCAAGTCCATATCCTCATTGTCACTGACTTGGGCTGGCTGTGGTTGGTTACGGGCTAAGAAGTCCGTAATACTATGTTGACGACTAGCATTGATGTTTTCGTCATACATCTGGACATACAGCTCCATAAATCTCAACAGGTTATTAGACACTTCATACCGATGCTTGACTGTGTCTTTGTCAAGGATGAGCTTGATTTTCTCTGCCAACTCAATGACTTCCTTCACATAACCATGGCTTGGTCCAGGTAGTTCAAGGTTTCTCGGGGGTGGTGGGGGTGCAGCGGAAGCCATCGTGAGGGGAATAGCGGGCACAAGAGAGAACTGTATACGCAGAGACTGAGAACAATGAGACTGGCCCGGCTAGGTCAGCAACTTCCTCCCTCTGGTGGCAGGGCACGTCATGTTACATTAGACCAATCACATCTAGTGGCAGAGGGAGGTAGGGATGCGTGGCCCAATCACAGTCCGATACGTCATATGACGTCAGTGACAACATAAGAGCAACCTAAAGCGCACCCTCCCTGTGTAAATGATGGAATGAACCACGTAACTTAAAATTGTCATTCTGGCAAGGTGCCGCATAAATGACCAAATGCGTAAACAAAATCCGTGTAAATCGAGACTATACTGTACTGTACGTATCTTGTAATATAATTTGAAAACGGTGACAGGCACTGTGATAAATAATTTATTTAAACCATGCATTTACCCACGATAAAATAATAAGAAACATTGTATCACTACTAGAGTGAATGAAATATTCTAAAAAATAACAATTGATAACAATTGGGCACCTGTGTCCCACTTGCTGATGCCTTGGTCACTTGAAATTTTGCAGACACATTGTCATACTTTTTATAATTTTTTAATTACAGTAGTATTATAATGGTGAGGAATAAAAATAATACCAATTAAAAATACTATTGCCCAAGTAGTTAATAAAAGCCAAATGAAAGTTTAACATATTCACCATTTGTATAGTCCCTGCTTCACCATAGTAACGAAGATCAGCCGGGCCGCTAATCTTTCGTGTTTGCCCTTGGGACAATTATTCTTTACTTTTACTTTTTCACAATATGTATGTAAGTTGGTGTGTGCATGTAACCGTGTAAAAATAAATGAAGAAAGTTACGTATATCAACCCAAAAATACTATTTGAAAAACAACCATAACACCTCACAACTTGGCCCAACAAACGATGCGGACTGGATCTGTTTTAGCTGAAGGGGAGTAAACACAGCATATGGACTGAGTGAGACCTGATAGGAATTTGACACATCCAGATGTCGGTCCAGACCAACCAAAATCCGGATCCGAGAGGGTTTACTGCATACCTTGGTCAAGAGGCTGAATAAGATAGGTGTGTTCTCTAGGACTTCTTTATTTTTTTAATGGTAATCTGTGAAATTCAGAAGGATGCAAGCTTTAAAACCATGAGCTTTAAGGGAACACTGTATGTTTTCCCTGCAGCTGTTCAAAAATATTGACAGTTGTTTGAGCTCTTCAACAGAGTCTCTTGCTGTAAATGCAAGTGTTATATGAATGTGTATGATAATTGAGAACAGTAAATGAAAATCATCTGTTTTCAGAGGAATAAATATTTAAATGGGACAAATTTAGAAATTGAATGCTTCTGTAAGGTAATGATATACCCGGTACACCAGCATTCAAACCGTTATTGAAAAATGGTTAAGTGTGCGTTTGAAGGTACAGTAATATCTGTTAGCCGGAATCCCTCAAACCCAGAACTCTCTGATAGACAGAATGAAATTTTCTCTGAATATTGTTTCCAAAGCCGGAATTTTCCGGCTTTGGGAACGATTTTCCGAGGGGAACATTTTCTGGAAAATTCAGAGAAAAATTTCCCGATACCCGAAAAATTCAGGGGATTTTTTTTTTCTGGGTTTGAGAGATAAAAATCAGGCGCATTTCTGGAAATTTTGAAAATTCCGGGGACGAGGGATATTTTTTTCCGGGTTCGAGAGATGATGTACTGGGCAATTTATGGAACTTCCAAGAAAATTTTTCCGTAACCCGGAAAAATCTGGGGATGAGGAATTTTTTCCGGCTTTGAGAGAGTTGTCGTTACCCAGAAATTACTCACTCCTGGAAATGCTCTGCACCAATTGTTCCGGCTAACTGGGATGTCACTACTGAATTGGTTTGAGCTATTTCATACACTTATATCAGCAGAGAAGATGATGGAATACAACGAGAAAAGTGCACAAGAAGCTCATTACAGCACATTAAATAATTATTACACGATAAAGTTCTGCTATATTTTGTTTAAACTCAGAAAAAGGATAAACACAACATTATTGATGAAACATGTTTATTAATATTTTTACTTCTTCTTGGATACACCAACAGTGCGACCACGACGGCCTGTGGTCTTGGTGTGCTGACCTCGCACACGCAGACCCCAGTAGTGACGCAGACCTCGGTGAGCACGAATCTTCTTCATGCGCTCAAGATCTTCACGCAGCTTGGTCTCAAGATTATTGGACATCACCTGGAAATAAAATTTATATTCACAATATTGCACATCTTAAATCAACCTGTATATGAGCTTAACATATAAAACTCACCAATAACAAAGTTAACAAGAAACTATCCCATACTGTAATACTTTACAAATCCAAATGACTGCTGACCTCAATATCTCAGCATTGTACAGAAAGTAACAAAATGTATTAAATTTGGGTTAAATAACATTTTCAAATAAATTCTGGATAATCTGGCTATTAAGTAAATGAAATAGACATTAGCTACCACTAAGTAAGTATGGAAAGGAAGAAACTTACCAAATCCCAAAGAACATGTACAACTATATTCCAAACATGATAAAAGTGGTAACTGAGATACTGTAAATATGATAAAAGCCCTTCTGGAAAAGTACAAATACTCTGCCCAGTAAGTTAAATATGGAGTCAGCAAGTTGATATGGAATATTAAAGGCATACAGTAAAAGTCCAAAAATCCGGATGCCAGGAATCCGGACCACCCGAGAGTCCGGACTTTTTGAAAACTCAAACTTTTTAAATTTAGCGGTCTTTTGTGGGTTACGTGAATGAATGGAGTTGCTTTAAAAAATTAATTTACATAATTCTAATAATATAAGTAATTGTAAATTACAGGTAGCTAATTTTGTTAGTTTGTAATTAGCTTGAACTGAAATGTAAAATTTGAGGCACTATAAATCTTTTGTGTGTATGTGTGCATGAGTGAATGCCACAGCTGCACAGCGACAACAAACGACCACATGATCGCCACTTTAAAACAAGCAATCAAACTGTGACAACGTATGTAATTTTGAGTCCTACTCTTTCCATGTACAGAGTACAGGCCCATAATAATGGCCCCTAAAGTAGATAAACTTTAATGTGTGAAGAGAAAGAAGAACACATTGAAATTGAGTGACAAACTTGAAATAATTAAGAAACTAGAACGTGGTGTGAGCAATGCTGTTCTAATGGAAATATATGACATTGGAAAGGCTACAATTTATGATATAAAAAAGGCAAAGAATAAAATTCTAGAATTCACAGCTTCTTCTGAGCCTTACATTAAAATTGCTGAAAGAAAAAGTTTACATTGGCCCAAATTAGAAAATCTTGATAAAGTGTTGCACGAATGGTTTTGTTAAAACGATCAAAAGGTATGGCAATTTCTGGGCCGATGCTTATTGCCAAAGCAAAGTCTTTTAAGGAGCAAATGAACATCGAATCAGAGTGTGCATTTAGTGATGGATGGCTTAGGAATTTCAAGACTCGTCATGGTATTAGACAGTTTGTTTACATTTTTGTCTAGTGTTGACTTTGTTTCTTTAAAACTGCTCGTTTTGATAAATGAAGCATGCTTTATTTGCTAATGAATAAACTATCAAAATGTACCTGTTCATCTCATCTTTATTCCTCCTTAAATTTTAGTTTTAAAAGTACTGCCTGAGAATCCGGAAAATCCGAAAATCCGGACCTACCCAATCCCCAAGCAGTCCGGATTTTTGGACTTCTGCTGTACATTGAACTGTCAACAGTTCTCTTTATTTATTCCATACTAAAGCACTTATAAATACTAAGACAAATTTTGAGTGTCGGAGAGATTTGAAACCCTTGCTTGACAGAACAAGCAGAGTGCAAGATCATTTCCAATTTCTCTGGCATATTTTCCAAATCTAGGTATTACATAAGATGACCCAGGAACAAGGACAACATGCTGAGCTACTGAATTACAATAAAGCTTGAGCATGATCAAAAATATAAAATATAATCTTCCAGTTTTCTGGAAGAACAAAAAGTTTCTGTAGATACCGCACTATAAAAAATCTTTACTAATATCAAATGGTTTTGAAAATTTATAAACTAAAATATTTACCTGACTGTATTTGCCATCTTTGATATCCTTTTGTCTGTTAAGGAACCAGTCAGGAATCTTGTATTGGCGAGGGTTGCCCATGATTGTTACAATCTTTTCAACCTGAAAGGACAAAATTAATTAATCCAAGGACTTTCACACAAACAAGGAAACCACAAAAATATTAAAATCAGCTAAAATTCTACTGTTTTTGAGCCCTAATAAAGTCCACCACAACTTAAGCACATTATTTTTAATCCTTGCAGATCTTAAAAACCTTTTCCCATAAAGTTACAGGGTGGTTGGTAATAAGAATAAAATCAGATACTCCTTCACTCAGTCTCTCTAACTGCTGTGGCCTCCATATAAACCTTTCAATGCCATGCTCAGCATTCAATCACACGATGCCAACATTTACTTCAACCTATGTTCCTTCTATACTTACATTTGTGCCTTTATCTTTTGAATTAGCCATCATCTGCTAAGAGCAGATAACTCCTCTCCCTTTTTGCATATGCTTTTTCAAAATTGGTCCTTCAATAAATTTCCCTTCACAAGATATTTCACCTATATTTCTGAATGCAATACCACTACAGCTCTTACAATAATATGCTCAATACCTTTTTAATAATGACTTACCATGCAATTATTTTTACATGGGAAAAACAAAATTTTTGGTACCTTTTCCTGTCACATATAAAAACTAGACCATACATTCCTATTATCCATTCTATAACTTCTCCACCTCCCACCCTTAACATATCCCCCCAATTCAATCCACTCCTGGAGCCTCACTAACCTCATAACCCCGTGAGATGAACAACTTTAAGGATTTTATTCAAACACCAAATGATTTTTTCAGTTGAAGGGAACCCTAAGCAACCAGAGGGTAAAGCCTATCTCGATTAACCCTATGAATGAGACTAAGGATTTTATTCTGGCTAGTGCCAAATGCTTTTATTCAGTTAAGGGGAACCCTTAGCAACCAGAATATTTTTTCACATCGCAGACTAGTTAGCTTTGCTTGTTTCATCCAATACAAAAAGACTTTGTTTTTCCTCTTCAAAACCTTTCGACATTTATATCTACATTTCACTTGCCGGGTGTTTTTCTTTTCCATTATTTCATATTTACATTTTTAAATTTTCCTCTTTCATCACTCCTTACTTGCAAGTGTCACTCGCATGCCATCTTCAAATCTTAATTAGCACTGCCAGACCCTCATCCCACCATTCCCACTTCTTGTCCATTCCCATTTTCTTATACACACACTAATGTTGTTAGGATAGCACTCTTTAAACAGCTTCTCAGGCTCGTGCTTCAATTCCATTGACATAATATAATTTCAAAACCTGTACAGCATTTTCAAATCATTCAACCCCATCTCTTAACTTATAATTTTGTATAACCTTTCCTCAATTCCTGGAGTCCTACCATTTGCTTATGCTCTTGCTTCTGCTGAATAATGGTAAAATTCCCCCCGGTACTGCTGCTCCCAGAACATTCACCTCCTTCATCTTTCATACCATATCAGTCCTCTATTACAAAGTCTATCCTATAATTTTTCCACTCTAATACTAATGAAATTTACAAGATACAAAATACTGGGTAAGGCCAATTTATAATAATCAGCTTCCATAACTTAATGCCATGATTTGAATGGCAACTGTACCCTCTAGTAAATACTTAACCACATTACCGTACTGTAAATAATATTCCCACTAAACCTGGTCAATGAAAAAGACATTTCATGAATCACACCCATACATCTAAATAATGAGTCAATAGTTTGTGTATATTCCAGTGGTGTGACTTAAAATTGTTTTACAGTTAAAATGATTGTCAGAAAGCTTTAGTCTGAATCAACAAAATTGATCCAGGTGGAAAGATTCTATTTTTGTCTTCCTTCAGCTGTTACACCCAGCACAACAAAATGTGAGAGTGCCTTTGTAGAAGGGTATATGGTACACCAATTACAATAATGTCACTAAGAAACTTGCAAGCGATGTTTCTATTCCCCAAGGATTTCAAGATTCTTATTAAAATTATGCCCTTGGTAGTGAAACCAGAACTGTATACAGTACCATAAATCACTTGCAAAGTTGGTGGGCTAGGTCTTACACAATACCACATCAGAATGTTTATTACTCAGTACAATTAATTATCACCTTATCCTTACATGGTACTAAGGCATGCTAACTATTACCAACTAAAGTACACATACCTCCTCTTCTGTCATCTCTCCAGCGCGCTTTGACTGATCAATGTCAGCCTTTTTCAAGACAATGTTGGAATAACGACGACCAACACCCTTGATGGCTGTCATGGCAAACATAACCTTTCGCCGGCCATCAATGTTGGTGTTCATCAAACGCAGGATATGCTGAAACTTTTCTGGCACCACCAACGACTGAAAGCATTTATGTATCATGAGAAATAAATCTTGCGTAAACATTTATAAAACTTACAACAGAGCATTCCTACAATATGCAGGAATTCATTTGGAAATAGCATTTATTGGGTAAAGTGTTATACTGCATACTGCAGATATAGAATCAGAAAATAAGAAATTCCTTTGTCTAACTTCTCAAGCCTAGATATATAATTTTCTGTATATACCACTCACTGATTTGCACTTACCCTTGCTAAAATTATGCAACAGCCTACTTGCCACATACAGTGAACCCTCGCTTTACGAGGTCAATTGAACCCACGGAGGCCCGCGTAAAGCGAGAAACGTGTAAAGTGAACAACATAACATATGGGATTAGAGAGGTCCGACCCCCAAACTTCACTTTTTCAGACACAATACCTACGTTGTAGTAAAAATAACTTCTTAATTTTATGATGGTATGCACACACAATTAATAATTAAGAGAAATATCAATAATATTAGGTTTTTTAACACTTACATTAGTAGAAAAGATGGCTGGGCACACGGGGATGGGGGGTTGGTTCCGAGGCAGAAGGCAGATTATTGGCCCTCACCTGTATCACTATCCATCACAGAGGCTAGCAGGGCCTCTTTGTCAAATCCCTCAAAGTCCATATAAGTCCATATCCTCACTATCACTGAATTGGGCCGGCTGTGGTGGGTGGCGGGTGAAGAACTCGGTAATGTTTTGATGACTGGGCGACCTTGTGCCCACCCTGCCCGCTCTCCGCGTAAAAGGGTACATGCACCGCGTAAAATGAGCATTCCGGGTCTGGCAGGGTACCGCGTAAACGTGGAAACGCGTAAAAAAAAATAAAAAAACACGTAAAGCAGGGTAATACTGTATATAATTCATTCTTTTAAAATCAATTATGGTCCGGTGAGTTTTTGTCGATTTGCTGAAGCACCAAACATATGTAGACTCTTATTTTCCGTATCCCCCCTCCCCCAATTTTCATTAACCCCTTGTGTATCCCATGTGAGGGGATTAGTAGAGATACTTTTTGTAGTTTACTAACCCCTTGTGTACAGGGTGGTCTCTGCTGTATAAAATCGTATGGCATGAGCCAAATAATACTGTATACAGTATATTAAAAGTGGCACACTCATCTAGAAGATGCATTTGTTCTCAGTTTTTTCTTAAAACATACAGATGTTATAATGCACAGAATACAAGTCCAGTGGGGGAGGAAGGTAACAAAGTTTGAAACTTTTAAAGCTGCTGCAACTAGACCAAGGCCTCTGCTCCAGATGAAGTACAGTGAATGGACAAATCTGAGTTTAGAAAGAACAAACCACCAAGCAATATTCTGTACAGTACACATTAAATTTTAGTAGAACTCGGGTGTCCTCACTGCTAAAACCAAACAGCTCCATAATGAACTATCAATTTGCCAAAGGTGCAGAGGCCATAGTCCTTCAAGCAAACAGTCTTTCATTCCTCCCAACCAGAGCTGCATTTCATTCATTAAAATATTTCTGAAAAAGTTAACCCCTTCACTGAGATGCCACTTTTAATATTTATTTAACTAGTTCCAGACAATATTAATCAGCTCAGAGGGAAACTTGTACACAAGGGTTAAATCAAAAGTGCCTATACCTGTATAGCTAATATCTTTACCACCCAGGTGAGGGACTTAAGTTATGGCCCTAAGATATTTGGCTAAAGGGTTACACTCAACTTAACTATATTATGACAACCATACTCTGCACTCAAGTGTTCTTGTGCACCACAACAACCTATTTTCAGCTAATATATTCAAGGCAATTTTTCTTACCTCGAGGAAACCTCAATCAAGTGGAGGAAATGCAGCTTCCATTCCATATTTTGTATTATTATTTTTCTGTCTATGAATAATTTATGTACATCAATCTACTATATTTGTGCTTGAAGTGTTATTGCCATATGAATGCTTCCAGCAACCCTTCAATATGAACACTTGCAATAGGAAGTGTTTAGTTGCTGAAAAGTGTTTTTATGACAACACTTCCTAGCACATAACTGATGGCAGATGTACATTATAATTTATTAGATAAACTTAAAAACAAAAAAATTGCAATTCCAGCACTTAGTTTGTTTTCTCAAGGTAAGGTAAGAACTTGTTTTCAATGTCTGGATTAGATGGCTTACTGTAGGTGCACAAGAACTGCCAATTATTATCCAAACATTTTCAATAGAAAGTGTTCCATTACCACAGGCCACACTACTAGTTTACAACAGAGGTTTGATAATATTCTAACGGGAGACAGAGTGCACATTTTTACACTTTGTTCTACTCTGAATACAGTGCAAGGTCACATTGAGATAGTTCTATTGTTTACATACAAGGCATTTCATTCACAAGAACTCTTTGAGGATGCTTCATTGGTTCGTTTCATATGATTTATTATAAAATGAAAAACCTAACCTAAGCTAAGTTGGTTAATTTATTACCGATTAATCATAAGCTTATAATGTAGCAGTATTTCTTAAGTTTTTAAAAGTATTCCTGTGGATGAAACAAAATGTTCCAAATGTAATCAGTGCATATCAAACCATAGCACATTGTGTAGAATAGGGTTCAGTAGTACATGGCATAGAATAGGGTTTGAGAAGAGAAAACAGTAAAAATAATATTAAAGCCAACGTTGAACAACTAATATTGAGGGTAATTAAATCGGTTATATATAAAAAAAATCCGATAGAAACACTATACAATAGAATAAATTATTCTTAGTTCCCTTTCTCTTTTTATATAAGACTCAATAGGTAAGTAGGCTTTGGCAACTTCTAAATATTAACCAGTAGTTAAATTATTAAAATTCCCCAGATGACAAACTAAAACAATACAGTACCTCAAAGTTTTAGTATTGCACTATTTCATTTGTTGCCACTAAACAAATCTTGGGAATTTTTTAGTTGCAATCAGTAATTTTGACAAATCTAAGACACTTCTCTTCAATTGCACTTCGGGAGCTAAATTATGTATAAGCGACATTTAACATTTTATTATGCATGTTCATACATGGCAGTACACATCCAGAACATTACGTCCTTCATAACGATCTTCAAGAGTGAGGTGCTTCCCCCTGGTCCCCAAGATATGTTAGGGACTGTCAGTTGACTGTAAATGTCCAAAGGAGGGCCACCAGGCTGGTGCCAGCACCTAAGCTACCCTGAGAGATTAGAATGCCTGCAATTGCTCCGCTTATACTACAGACGGGCAAGGGGGGACCTAATTGAGGTGTATAAACATCTCAAAGGGCACTACTCAGTTGAGTGTCCTTACCTGGAGCTGGCGGACGCTTGCCTCACAACGGGTCACAGCTCAAGGTTGAAGAAGCCACAAGTCAGAAAACTGTGAGGGTTAACTTTTTCGGAGTGAGAGTTGTGAACTCTTGGAACAATCTGCCAGTGTTGTGACGGCACCGAGTGTGAGCTGTTTCAAGACCAGACTTGACCAACACTGGAGCAGGTTCAGATACATTCAGGAGCCAGTGCATGCTCAGTACACTTGCCAACAGTGCGTAACAGACGTGACTGATTGTCAAAGCGGCTAACAAGTCGATCAGTGGTGAAGAATATATAAGTAAAAGTACACACCCAGAACATTGAACAATGTGGCAGTACACACCCAGGGTAATATAGACAACTTTCACCACAGATGCATTATTTGTTTTCTTGTTTATATAATTGTATTTTCATCAGAGTTCTGATGATATATATATATTTTTTTTTTAAATTGTATTGTTTGGCACATAATTAGACGACTCAGCGCGCACTTCTTTGTCTTTCTCGGCATGATGCAGCGGTATACAACCCATGATCTCCGATCGATGCCAGTGTATGTTTATGAGCCGCACGGACAGGACGACTGCTCTCACATCCACAAAAAAACATAAAATTACACCGTATCTGTTTAATATGCCGGGGGGTCCGGAGGGTTGAGCCTCACGGCTAGGAAATTGGGCAAGGTTAGGTAGGTTTCTTTGGTTAGGGGTAAAATTAACATTTTAGTCATCCTTGTAGATATCCAACCTAACTTAGCCACAGAACCAGGGAGGGGTGGCACCAGACCCCCTTTTCTGGTGTGGGTTAAGTTCCTAAGGTTTGCCAGATCTCAAACTATAATAACACCTGGTTAGGTTGGTGAGGCCCTCTAACAATGCTTCTGCCGAATACAGCCCAACTCAGACCATCTCGGACAACTTAGGTTAACAAACACATTTCACAAATTTATTTTTGCATGAATGATAAAATCACAAAAGTACAATGATAAAAAGTAGCATAAAAGTATAAACAGTACTGATAAACAGTCACGTGATGTGAAACGGCTCGTAGCAAATTTTTAGCAATCTTCGTTCACTGCTGAATTCATCCCACAATTTGAAGAGCTGTCCTTGGTGATGTTTAAAAGATGTCGAGCAGTTCAAAAGATGTCGAAGTCTTTAAACTGCTAGGGGAACATGTGAGCACGGGGGTGGAGGAGACTGCAGTGGGAGCGGGAAAACAAAGTGAAAGGTTACAGGGAAATAGTGACAAAATTTTTGTTTGTAATTCACTTTAAAGTGGCTGGCACACTTGAAAGTGAGAGTTTTGTGGTGATGGGAAGGAAAAGAGACACCCATTTTAGATTTTCTATGTATTATTTAAGCATTTTCGACTTACGACCTGGATTTGGGTCCCAACCCCGTCATAAGTCGAGGAGCAGCTGTATATAGTCGGTGCCTCGGGTATCATGTTTAAATTTTCGGTGGTGAAAACTGTTGAAAAATATTTATTCAGATTATTGCTCATTTCTCCATTATTATTAGTTAGCTTGCCGATATCTGACTGTATTGGTCCAATCTTTTCTCATGTTTTAGTTTGATACATTTGAAAGAATCCTTTGGGGGTTGACTTTGCCTCCCTTGCTACCTTCAGTTCATTATTCCCCTTTTCTTATCTCGGTCTTAACCCTACTGGCCTATACCTTATAATAATCTCGGAGGTAAACTTCACCACGATTTATTCTACCTATAGCCTTCCTTTGTCCAATAATATTATTTTAATAATTATTTATCCATTTAGGGTCTTTGTTGTTTGATCTGAGTTTTCTGTTTGGTATGTTCTGCCTTTGTGCATTAAGTAACTCATTATTTAAATTGTTGTGGAACTCGTCAACCTCAGATCTCGTGAACAGGTCATCCTCAACCGTCATATTTTGTGAGGTTATCGTTGTCAGGTCTCCAGGAAAAGTGAGGTCACCCTCTGTGGGTACATTGTGTGAAGTCATGTAAATCACCCCCAAACGTGATACTCCTTCTCTCAGCTGCCTTTTCAAACTATCAAAGTTTGCCCTTCTGACATCTGGGACTTAAATGGAATTTTCCTTGCAACTGCCCTTAAATTCTAATTGAATCTTATTTCTTTGTGATCGCTGTTAGCAAGTTCGTTCCCTACCTCAACATTACTAATGAGGTTTTCTCAATTTGACATAACTAAATCGAGTATCTTATTACCCCGGGTGGGTTCGGTTATATGCCGACTTAGGAAACAGTCCTGGATTGTTTCAAAAAAATTCTCAGATTCTGAGTTACCCGTAAAGTCAATCCAATCTATTTGACTAAAGTTAAAGTCACCTACTATAAAGACTTTGCTATGTTTGGAAGCCCTGTGCATTTCATCCCAAATAAGTTGCTCATTAACTCTATCAAGATTAGGAGGTCTATACATTACTCCCTACCATCGGTTAATACTATCCAAATTGTCTGTAGTATTCAGTTCAGTTTTTATTTCCTTATTTATTTCGCACTTCAGATTATCGGCAAGTAACTCACCTGAGTAAGTTTATCCAGGTTTCGGTGAATGCTACTCTACCTGATTTCATCCATTTTGTTTCTCATACTCCTACTGTTTGTGTAGTAGATATTTAAGTTAGTCGTGATCTGTGTCCTCTCTTTGACGCGTTTAGTCTTTAACTCCCTGCCTAATTTAGTTTGTTATTCCTAGCACTATTTCTCTGTAACCTTTTACTTTGTTTACTCGCTCCCACTGCAGTTTCCCCCATCCCCGTGCTCATGTGTTCCCCTAGCAGTTTAAAGACTTCGACATCATTTGAACTGCCCTCTCTCGAGAGCCAGCCAGGGTTGCCACACCAGCCCTAGACAGATGTACCCCAACCCAAGCATAAAGATCCCTTCTACCGTGTAATTCACATCTTCAGGAGTGAGTATATATATATAAACCATATATAAACCGTGTGTGTGTGTGTGTGTGTGTATATATATATATAAATATATATATATATATATATATATATATATATATATATATATATATATATATATATATATATATATATATATATATATATATATATATATATATATGTTAAGGCACAAGTTCTGCGGTTTAGCTTCGGGGGTGAGTACAGACTAGTAGTCACCCTGAAGATGTCTGGGTTTTCTTCTTTCCTTGGTTACTCAGCATATATATACGCACCTACAGTGATTTACTTGCATATATATATATATATATATATATATATATATATATATATATATATATATATATATATATATATATATATATATATATATACACACACACACATATATATATATATATATATATATATATATATATATATATATATATATATATATATATATATATATATATATATATATATATATATATATATATATATATATATATATATATATATATATATATATATATATATATATATATATATATATATATATATATATATATATATATATATATATATATATATATAGGGTGACAATCAAGTCGTTAAGTTACTCATACTGGTCTTGTTTCCGTGTGGTCGTGACTTTTTAAACAAATCTATCCAGAGTATCATTAACATACAATAACATAACTAATTGTATATGTGTTGGCCAATATTCTCACTCTTCTTTCTTTTATATCCGTATTACTACCTGACAATGTTACGATGTCAGCCACTCCGTAGAACAAGTAAATACATGAGGATAGGAAGAACAAAAGTTGCTGACCATGGATATCATATGTACATCACGATCAAGAAGACCACTGTAGAGAAGGATATAGGGGTAGTCATCGCTGATAAGCTGATGTTCTCTGACCATCTAGCTGAGAAAATCAACAAGGCTAATAAAATTGTGGGCATTATTAGAAGAACTTTTGTTCATCTGGATGCACCTATATTCAAGGCTCTGTACACTGCTCTGGTTGGGCCACACCTTGAGTATGCTAATCAAATTTGGTGCCCATATCTCATTAAGGATATTGAAGCAGTAGAGAATGTACAGAGGAGGGCTACCAAATTAGTACTACAGATCAAGGATATATCTTATGAGGAAAGACTAAGGAAATTACAGTTACCGACACTGGCGTACAAAGATCTCATGGGGACCAAGTGGAAACATACAAGATAGTGTGTGGCATATATGACCAGGCATGTACAGCAGGAATGTTCCAGATAAGGGAGGCTGACACTACCCGGGGGAACACACAGAAGATCTACAAAACAAGAGCGAGGCTAAATCTCAGAAGACATTCGCTCCAGAGTAGGGTTGTCAACAACTGGAATGGGTTACCTGAGTGGATAGTGAATGTGGAGACGGTGGAAAAGTTTGAAGCAAAATTAGATAAATACTGGAAAAATCAAGAACAAGTATATAATTATAGGGCACAAATATCCGCCACACGCAGCCACCGTCTGAGTAGAGAAGAGGCTATTGAGCTGGAGTCACAGGCGTGAGCCTCTTCCAGAAGATCATCTGTGAGTAATACCGGAAGAAGTACCAGAGCGGAGCCCCGAATTATATACTGTATACTAATTGATTTGTTTACAAAAAGCTGGAGCTGGAAAATCAATGTTTTTATGCCTGTCTATATTTTGTTGACTTATGACCATTTTAAACGTTTACATCACCCAGTTTATAAAGTGAAACTGCCAAATCTATTAGCCTGAAAACTGTAAATTGCAATAAAGTTATTCTAAACCAGTGTGAAATATGTACTTGCAGTGCAATGTTTGTGTGACGGAATAACATACTTATGTAATGAGATGCAACCATTTTAAAGCCTGCATTTTATATCCCAATTTCACTGCACTTTCAAGATTTACATAATCTTTTTTTTTGTAATCATAGATAATGCGAATATGCATGGTTTATATACTCATAGGTATGGATTATCTCTTGAATTGGGTGCAAGTAATCATGGGTACGACTGATCTCGGAGTTGGGTACGAGTTGTCTTAGGTACGAGATGACCCTAACCCCACCACATTTACCAATTAATTTTGTTTTCCCAATGGTTTTTGATGTGTTTTCAACACTTTTTACCCTGATTTTTATAGCAAATCTCTATAGATTCTGAGATGGGAGGGGAACTAATCTCAGACTCTTGAATTGCGCCAGATATGAAGGTCAAATTCGTTCATAACACAGCAAAAACCATTGGAACTTCATAAAAACAAAAAAATAAGGAGTCTGCAATAGGCCGGTTAGCCTGTGCATGGCAGCTCCTGTCGAGAGTAACTACCACTCTCTATCATCCATGAATCTATCTAGCATCCTTTTAAAACTTTCCAGCGTTCCTGCACTTACTACAAAGTTGCTAAGCTTGTTCCACTCGTCCACCACCCTATTTGTGAGCCAGTTCCTTCCAATCTCCCTCCTAAACCTAAACTTATCCAACTTAAATCCGTTGCTACGAGTCCTATCCTGCTCGGATATTATAAGAACTTTATCTATATCCCCTTTATTGATTCCTTTCACCTACTTAAAAACTTCTATCATATCTCCCCACACTCTTTGTCTTTCTAGGGAATGAAAGTTTAGTTTCTTTAACCTATCTTGATATGGAAGGCTTCTAAGTCCCCGAATCATTTTCGTCATTCTTCGCTGCACCGACTCCAGTGAATTGATATTCATTCTATAATAAGGGCACCAGAACTGAACCGCATAATCGAGGTGCGGCCTGACTAACGCAAGATATAGTTGCAATAAGACCTCTGCACACTTATTACTTACATAAGAACATAAGAAAATAAGGAGTCAGCAATAGGCCGGTTGGCCTGTGCATGGCAGCTCCTGTAGAGAGTTACTACCACTCTATCATCCATGAATCTATCTTGCCTCCTTTTGAAACTTTCCAGGGTTCCCGCACTTACTACAAAGTTGCTAAGCTTGTTCCACTCGTCCACCACCCTATTTGTGAACCAGTTTCTTCCTATCTCCCTCCTAAACCCAAACTTATCCAACTTGAATCCGTTGCTCCGAGTCCTATCCCGCTCGGATATTATAAGAACTTTATCAATATCCCCTTTATTGATTCCTTTCACCCACTTAAATACTTCTATCATATCTCCCCACACTCTTCGTCTTTCTAGGGAATGCAAGTTAAGTTTCTTTAGCCTATCCTGATATGGAAGGTTTCTAAGTCCCGGAATCATTTTTGTCATTCTTCGCTGCACCGACTCTAGTGAATTTATATCCATTCTATAATAGGGGCACCAGCACTGAACCTCATAATTGAGGTGTGGCCTGACTAGCGCAAGATATAGTTGCAATAAGATCTCTGCACTTTTGTTACTTACACTTCTAAATATAAAACCCAATACTCTGTTTGCCTTATTTCGAACATTAACGCACTGTTTTCTAGGCCGTAGGTCCGGGCTTACAAGTACCCCTAGGTCTCTTTCACAAGTCGACTTCTCTAGGTTGATGTTGTTAAGGCTATATACATTATAAGTATTTGTTCTTCCAATATTAAGTATGCATTTGCATCCTGCCCTGAATTAATTTGCCGCCCTATTTTGGTGTCACCCGCAAACTTGCTTATGTCACTTACACTTCTAGATATAAAACCTAATACTCTGTTTGCCTTATTTCGAACATTAACGCACTGTTTTCTAGGCCGTAGGTCCGGGCCTACAAGTACCCCTAATTCTCTTTCACAAGTCGACCTCTCGAGGTATTTGTTCTTCCAATATTAAGTATGCTGCAATTGCTGGTGTTGAATTTCATTTGCCATTTCTCTGACCACTCCTGCAGCTTACTTAAATCCTCCTGTAGTGCATTTGCATCCTGCCCCGGTCCGACTAATTACCCAAATGTAGCCGCAATGAAATCAAATAATGGTTCTACATGAATAAATCGGACTGCCAACCACTTTTCGACTAGTATTTGGTGTCACAAAGTAAAAAAAAATTGGAAAACTTAATTTAATCTGAGTTAATAGATCGCGTGCTTGTACCGAGGGAGCGAGTAATTACCCAAATGAACCCAAATGTAGTCGCAATGAAGTCAAATGATGGTCCTACAAGCATAAATCGGGCTGTGAATCACTTCTCGATTATTATTTGGTGTCATAGTCACAAAAAATTGGTAAACTTAATATAATCTGAGTTGTGTTAGGTTAGGTACATGCACTCGATCTATTAACTCAGATTAAATTAAGTTTTCCAATTTTTTGTGACTATGACACCAAATAATAATCGAGAAGTGATTCACAGCCCGATTTACTCATGTAGGACCATTATTTGACTTCATTTCGGCTACATTTGGGTACATTTGAGTAATTAGTCGGACCCTCCTGCCCTGAATTAATCTGCCTTCGATTTTGTTTAGTTGCAACAAAGGAAATTTTACAGAAATCAAAGTCAGATTTGAATACAACACGTAAAAAACACACACCAAATAAATCTATTCTCGTACCAAAACATGAGGACAGCCAATGTACGAATATTTACCGTGGTTTCTTTCTTACTCCACCGGAAAACCCACATTGTGCACTAAAGCGAACAATATGGTGAAAATCCGGGGGAAAAAATAAAACACCACTGAAAATAAAGGGTTACTATAAACTATATGTATCACACTTAAAATTTCACCCAGACTTGTGCATTGGAAACATGTAAACACAGTAGACCAAAACGCACATACCATATTTACCACCAATTATCACCGTAATTTTTCGAGTTTGGTCCATATTATCAACAAACACGATAGCTCACATCTAAATATTTTAAGCACATTAGCATCTACCATCTTATATACAACAGATGCGAGGATAAATAGCGATATTTTCAAACAGAACGAGCACACACACACGTACCATATCGGCGGTCTGTGGGGAAGGGTCCGAGGAACTGTTGATATCGTTGATGAAGTTGAAGTAAATTTTCATGTTGGAATATAACTACCTATCTTACTGACAATTAAAAACATTTAAAAATTTTACTGGAATAATTCTTAATAATAAAATAGTACTCATGTAAAACTAAACTACATTGCTGTAATATAATAAATATCAGAGGAGGAAATTTGCAAATAACTTTTGATTAAAAAGTAACATGAACATAATTGCTGAATAACTTATTCATCTTACTCAATAATTCAACCAGATTTTATGGAGTTTTAGGCTACATCATGCATATTTTAGTCCTATGCTTTAAAAAATATAGTGTTCTGTACTGTTCGTGGTACTTTATCAACTTCTGCTCTTTGCAGACGTCTTATGAATATCGTGAAACTCACTACGAAAAAAAAATCATGATTTAAATTTATGGTAAGTACTGTTCATATCCAGACGAAACTAGTGTCTCAACTTAGCGGTAGAGTGGTAACGTGCTTGCCTCTCATCACTCCTTTGCAGGTTCAATTCCTGAGTCAGAAGTGAGACGAATGTTATTCTGCGTGGCCCTAATTATATAAAAATAACAATATTTATTAAGAAAAATTGGCATATTTATTAACTATGCAAGTATATAGTTCAGCATTATAATAAAAATAATAATTATTATTATAATTATTATTATACCATTTATACGGTACATGTATAATGTATATGCAGTAGGCCGTGTGAGCATAAAGTAAATTCCTATATGTCTAAGAGTTGACAGAGCAAGTATTAAAAAAAATGGTATACAATAAGGCATTTAACCAAGAATAGCCGACAAAGTTGCCAGATTCTTATTTCCAGGAGGATCTTACCAAACATTCGCAGGTTATAGATTACTTTACTTTGATACTACAGTAGTCGACTTCCTTGCTGGTCGGGCGGTCTGTAATTTCTAAGTTACAATACAATTCATTAATAAGGACGAGAAGCGGTGCTTTCAACGTGGTAAGGTCGTTGGCTTATAAATTTATATATTTATATATATATATATATATATATATATATATATATATATATATATATATATATATATATATATATATATATATATATATGCTGGTTCTTGTCAATTTATATAAAGCACTGCCCTACAGGGTTCTTTTTCTTCCACTGTCCTGTGGTAGTGAAATGCTTAGCGGTTGCGTTGCAGTCTGACATCTACCTCTTTAATTAAAAGAAGGGAAAGTGCAGGAGATCGATTAACGAAAGTCAATGTCAACCTATTCTTCCTTACCGAACGGGGTGCAAGGGAGCTTAATTAGATAAGGTCTTTCTATTGGAATTATTAGAAGTTTGTCATAGGAGCAGGGGTGTTTTAGTTTTGTTTCCACAGCCTTTACTTATATTGTTATTATTGTTATAAAAAAAATGCAATTTGAACATTAAAATTTGACCATTCTTTAATGATTCGATTTTAAGATAAAACAAACTGAACTCATCTAACGTATCCAATACTAAACAAACCATACCACATCCACCCGCGGTACATAGCTTAAGATAAAGGGTGGAACAAAAGGGGGGTTACTAGCGAGAGGTAAAATGCCAACAGCATCTGGTGTTCCCAGGCGGTCACCCATCCAAGTACTAACCAGACCCAATGTTGCTTAACTTCGCTGATCGGACGAGAAGCGGTGTTTTCAACGTGGTATGGCCGTTGGCATCAATATAAGCTGGTTCTTGTCAATTTATATAAAGCACTGCCCTACAGGGTTCTTTTTCTTCCACTGTCCTGTGGTAGTGAAATGCTTAGCGGTTGTGTTGCAGTCTGACATCTACCTCTTTAATTAAAAGAAGGGAAAGTGCAGGACATCGATAAACGAAAGTCAATGTCAACCTATTCTTCCTTACCGAACGGGGTGCAAGGGAGCTTAATTAGATAAGGACTTTCTATTGGAATTATTAGAAGTTTGTCATAGGAGCAGGGGTGTTTTAGTTTTGTTTCCACAGCCTTTACTTATATTGTTATTATTGTTATAAAAAAATGCCATTTGAACACTAAAATTTGACCATTTTTTAATTATTCGATTTTAAGATAAAACAAACTGAAATCATCTAACGTATCCAATACTAAACAAACCATACCACATCCACCCGCGGTACATAGCTTAAGATAAAGGGTGGAACAAAAGGGGGGTTACTAGCGAGAGGTAAAATGCCAACAGCATCTGGTGTTCCCAGGCGGTCACCCATCCAAGTACTAACCAGACCCAATGTTGCTTAACTTCGCTGATCGGACGAGAAGCGGTGTTTTCAACGTGGTATGGCCGTTGGCATCTATATAAGCTGGTTCTTGTCAATTTATATAAAGCACTGCCCTACAGGGTTCTTTTTCTTCCACTGTCCTGTGGTAGTGAAATGCTTAGCGGTTGCGTTGCAGTCTGACATCTACCTCTTTAATTAAAAGAAGGGAAAGTGCAGGAGATCGATTAACGAAAGTCAATGTCAACCTATTCTTCCTTACCGAACGGGGTGCAAGGGAGCTTAATTAGATAAGGTCTTTCTATTGGAATTATTAGAAGTTTGTCATAGGAGCAGGGGTGTTTTAGTTTTGTTTCCACAGCCTTTACTTATATTGTTATTATTGTTATAAAAAAAATGCCATTTGAACATTAAAATTTGACCATTCTTTAATGATTCGATTTTAAGATAAAACAAACTGAACTCATCTAACGTATCCAATACTAAACAAACCATACCACATCCACCCGCGGTACATAGCTTAAGATAAAGGGTGGAACAAAAGGGGGGTTACTAGCGAGAGGTAAAATGCCAACAGCATCTGGTGTTCCCAGGCGGTCACCCATCCAAGTACTAACCAGACCCAATGTTGCTTAACTTCGCTGATCGGACGAGAAGCGGTGTTTTCAACGTGGTATGGCCGTTGGCATCTATATAAGCTGGTTCTTGTCAATTTATATAAAGCACTGCCCTACAGGGTTCTTTTTCTTCCACTGTCCTGTGGTAGTGAAATGCTTAGCGGTTGCGTTGCAGTCTGACATCTACCTCTTTAATTAAAAGAAGGGAAAGTGCAGGAGATCGATAAACGAAAGTCAATGTCAACCTATTCTTCCTTACCGAACGGGGTGCAAGGGAGCTTAATTAGATTAGGTCTTTCTATTGGAATTATTAGAAGTTTGTCATAGGAGCAGGGGTGTTTTAGTTTTGTTTCCACAGCCTTTACTTATATTGTTATTATTGTTATAAAAAAAATGCCATTTGAACATTAAAATTTGACCATTCTTTAATGATTCGATTTTAAGATAAAACAAACTGAACTCATCTAACGTATCCAATACTAAACAAACCATACCACATCCACCCGCGGTACATAGCTTAAGATAAAGGGTGGAACAAAAGGGGGGTTACTAGCGAGAGGTAAAATGCCAACAGCATCTGGTGTTCCCAGGCGGTCACCCATTCAAGTACTAACCAGACCCAATGTTGCTTAACTTCGCTGATCGGACGAGAAGCGGTGTTTTCAACGTGGTATGGCCGTTGGCATCTCTATATGCTGGTTCTTGTCAATTTATATAAAGCACTGCCCTACAGGGTTCTTTTTCTTCCACTGTCCTGTGGTAGTGAAATGCTTAGCGGTTGCGTTGCAGTCTAACATCTACCTCTTTAATTAAAAGAAGGGAAAGTGCAGGAGATCGATTAACGAAAGTCAATGTCAACCTATTCTTCCTTACCGAACGGGGTGCAAGGGAGCTTAATTAGATAAGGTCTTTCTATTGGAATTATTAGAAGTTTGTCATAGGAGCAGGGGTGTTTTAGTTTTGTTTCCACAGCCTTTACTTATATTGTTATTATTGTTATAAAAAAAATGCAATTTGAACATTAAAATTGGACCATTCTTTAATGATTCAATTTTAAGATAAAACAAACTGAACTCATCTAACGTATCCAATACTAAACAAACCATACCACATCCACCCGCGGTACATAGCTTAAGATAAAGGGTGGAACAAAGGGGGTTACTAGCGAGAGGTAAAATGCCAACAGCATCTAGTGTTTAGGCGGTCACCCATCAAGTATTCTTAGACCCAATGTTCAACCTTCGCTGATCGGACGAAGCGGTGTGTTTTTCAACGTGGTATAGCCGTTAGCATCAATATAGCTATTCTTGTCAATTTATATAAGCGCACCTACAGGGGTTCTTTTTCTTCCACTGTCCTGTAATCATTGAAATGTATGATTGTTTGCAGCCTGACATCTACCTCTTTAATTAAAAGAAGGGAAAGCGCAGAAGATCGATAAACGAAAGTCAAGGGCAACCTCTCATCCTTACCGAACGAGGGTGCAGGGGAGCTTAATTATATAAGGTCTTTCTAGTGAAAATTTTAGAAGCTTGTGAGGAGAGCAAAGGTCTTTTAGTTTTGTTTCCACAATAACCTACTTATATTGTTATTATTGTTATAAAAAAATGCCATTTGAACATTAAAGAATTTGACCATTTCTTTAATGATTCGATTTTAAGATAAAAGCTCGACGAACTCATCTAACAGTATCAATACTAAACAAACCTTCTTCATCCACCGCGGTACATAGCTTAAGATAAAGATTGGAACAAAAGGGGTTACTAGCGAGGTAAAATGCCAACAGCATCTGGTGTTCCCAGAGCGGTCACCCATCCAGAGTACTAACCAGACCCAATGTTGCTTAACTTCGCTGATCAGACGAGAAGCGGTGTTTTCAACGTGGTATGGCCGTTGGCATCTATATAAGCTGGTTCTTGTCAATTTATATAAAGCACTGCCCTACAGGGTTCTTTTTCATCCACTGTCCTGTGGTAGTGAAATGCTTAGCGGTTGCGTTGCAGTCTGACATCTACCACCTTTAATTAAAAGAAGGGAAAGTGCAGGAGATCGATTAACGAAAGTCAATGTCAACCTATTCTTCCTTACCGAACGGGGTGCAAGGGAGCTTAATTAGATAAGGTCTTTCTATTGAAATTATTAGAAGTTTGTCATAGGAACAGGGGTGTTTTAGTTTTGTTTCCACAGCCTTTACTTATATGTTATTATTGTTATAAAAAAAATGCCATTTGAACATTAAAATTGGACCATTCTTTAATGATTCGATTTTAAGATAAAACAAACTGAACTCATCTAACGTATCCAATACTAAACAAACCATACCACATCCACCCGCGGTACATAGCTTAAGATAAAGGGTGGAACAAAAGGGGGGTTACTAGCGAGAGGTATAATGCCAACAGCATCTGGTGTTCCCAGGCGGTCACCCATCCAAGTACTAAACAGACCCGATATTGCTTAACTTCGCTGATCGGACGAGAAGCGGTGTTTTCAACGTGGTATGGCCATTGGCATCAATATAAGCTGGTTCTTGTCAATTTATATAAAGCACTGCCCTACAGGGTTCTTTTTCTTCCACTGTCCTGTGGTAGTGAAATGCTTAGCGGTTGCGTTGCAGTCTGACATCTACCTCTTTAATTAAAAGAAGGGAAAGTGCAGGAGATCGATTAACGAAAGTCAATGTCAACCTATTCTTCCTTACCGAACGGGGTGCAAGGGAGCTTAATTAGATAAGGTCTTTCTATTGGAATTATTAGAAGTTTGTCATAGGAGCAGGGGTGTTTTAGTTTTGTTTCCACAGCCTTTACTTATATTGTTATTATTGTTATAAAAAAAATGCCATTTGAACATTAAAATTTGACCATTCTTTAATGATTCGATTTTAAGATAAAACAAACTGAACTCATCTAACGTATCCAATACTAAACAAACCATACCACATCCACCCGCGGTACATAGCTTACGATAAAGGGTGGAACAAAAGGGGGGTTACTAGCGAGAGGTAAAATGCCAACAGCATCTGGTGTTCCCAGGCGGTCACCCATCCAAGTACTAACCAGACCCAATGTTGCCTTTAGCTACAGTCGGACGAAGCAATTGAGCTCAACGTGGTATATTGGCATCATAAGCTGGTTCTTGTCGAATTTATATAAAAGCACTTCTTCTGGGGTTCTTTTTCTTCACTGTCTGTGGTAGTGAAATGCTTAGCAGTTTGGGTGGAGTCTGACATCTACCTCTTTAATTAAGAAAGTGGGAATCGATTAACGAAAGTCAATGTCAACTATTCTTCCTTACCGAACAGGGGTGCAAGGGAAGCAGATAGATAAGGTCTCTGTGGAAATTATTAGAAGTTTGTCATAGGGCAGGGTGTTTTGGTTTTTATTTCCTGACCTTACTTATATATTGTTATTATTGATATAAAAAAATGCCATTTTGAACATTAATTGATGCCATTCTTTAATGATTCGATTTTAAGATAAAACAAACTGAACCTCATCTAACGTATCAATACTAAACAAACCATACCATCCACCCGCAATTTTTATAAACTGCAGATAAAGAGGTGGAACAAAGAAGTTATTCTTGAGAGGTAAAATGCCAGCAGCATCTAGTGTTTCCCCAGGCGGTCCACCCATCAAGTACTAACCAGACCCAATGTTTATACTTCGCTGATCGGACGAAGCGGTGTTTTCAACGTGGTATAGCCGTTAGCATCTATAGCTGGTTCTTGTCAATTTATACTCTTACTGCCCTACAGGGGTTGCTTTTCTTCACTGTCCTGTGGTAGGTAAATGCTTAGCGGTTGCGTTGGGTCTGACATCACCTCTTTAATTAAGGAAGTGCGGGAGATCGATTAACAGTCAATGTCCAGCCTATTCTTCATACCGAACAGAGGTGCAAGGCTTAATTGAATGGGTCTTTTCTATTGGAATTAATGAGAAGTTTGTCATGAGGAGCAGGGTGTTTTGGTTTGTTTCAGCTTCACTTATATTGTTATTGTTATAAAAAAAAATGCCATTTAAGACATTAAATTTGACCATTCTTTAATGATTCGATTTTAAGATAAAACAAATGAACTCATCTAACGTATCCAATACTAAACAAACCATACCATCACCGCGGTACATAGCTTAGATAAAGGGTGCTGGACAAAGGGGGTTATTAGCGAGGTAAAATACTGTATCTGGTGTTCCCAGGCGGTCTTGTCAAGTACTAACGGGGCCAATGTTGTAACTTCGCTGATCGGACGGCAGTGTTTTCAACGTGGTATGGCCGTTAGCATCTATATAAGCTGGTTCTTGTCAGATTTATATAAACACTGCTCCCTACAGGTTCTTTTCTTCCTTTGTCTGTGAGTAATTAATCTTAACGGTTGCGTTGAGTCTGACATCCACCTCTTCAATTAAAGAAGGAAAGTGCAGAATCGATTAACAGTCAATGTCAACCTATTCTTCCCTTACCGAACGGGTGCAAGGGAAGCAATTAGATAAAGGTCTTTCTATTGGTTATTAGGTTGTCATAGGGCAGGGGTGTTTTGGTTTTTGTTTCCACAGCCTTTACTTATATTGTTGTATTTATAAAAAATGCCATTTGAACATTAAAATTTGACCGATGCGACAGTTCGATTTTTAGATAAAAACGGCTGAACTTCATCTAACGTAGTAATACTAAACAACCATGCCACATCCACCCGTGGTACATAGCTTAAGATAAAGGGTGGAACAAAAGAGTTACTGGCGAGAGGTAAAATGCCAACAGCATCTGGTGTTCCCAGGCGGTCACCCGTCAAGTACTAACCAGACCCAATGTTGTAACTTCGCTGATCGGACGAAGCAATTAACTCAACGTGTGTAGTATGGCCGTTAGCATCTTACAAGCTGGTTCTTGTCAATTTATATAAAAGCACTGCCTACAGGGTTCTTTTCTTCCACTGTCCTGTGGTAGTGGAATGTAGCAGTTTGCGTTGCAGGTCTGACATCTACCTCTTTAATTAAGAGGAAAGTGCAGGAGATCGATTAACGAAAGTCAATGTGGCTATTCTTCCTTACCAGATATGAGATTTTAAAGAGCTTAATTAGATAAGATCTTTCTATTGGGTATTAGAAGTTTGTCCTTAGGAGCAAGTGTTTTAGTTTTGTTTTCACAGCAACTACTTATATTGTTATTATTGTATAAAAAATGCAATTTGAACATTAAAATTGGACCATTCTTTAATGATTCGATTTTTTAAGATAAAACAAGCTAGACTCATCTAACGTATCCAATACTAAACAAACCATACCACATCACCCGTGGTACATAACCGGGCAAAGGGTGGAACAAAAGGGGTTACTGGCAGGAGGCCAAATGCCAACAGCATCTGGTGTTTCAGGCGGTCACCCATCCAGAAGTGCACTAACCAGACCCAATGTTGTAGCACAAGCGTCGGACGAAGCGGTGTTTCAACGTGGTATGGCCGTTGGCATCTATAGCTGGTTCTTGTCCAATTTATATAAAAGCACTGCCCTACGGGGTTCTTTCTTCCACTGTCCTGTGGTAGTGAAGTATAGCGGTTGCGTTTGCAGTCTGACATCTACCTCTTTAACTAAAGAAGGGAAAGTACGGAGAGATCGATTAACGAAGTCAATGTCAACCAATTCTTCCTTACCGAACAGGGGTGGGCTTAATTAGATAAGGTCTTTCTATTGGAATTAATCAAGTTTGTCATAGGAGCAGGGGTGTTTTAGTTTTGTTCTTCCAGCCTTTATATATTGTTATTATTGTTATAAAAAATACCATTTGAACATTAAAATTGGACCATTCTTTAATAATTCGATTTTTAAGATAAAAACAAACTAATGAACTCTGTCTAACGTATCAATACTAAACAAACCACATCCACCGTGAAATTTTTATAAGCAAAGATAAAGGGTGGAACAAAGAGGGGTTACGAGAGGTAGAAATGCCAACAGCATCACGTTATTTCCCAGGCGGTCACCATCAATGTAGACCCAATGTTTGTAACTTCGCTGATCGGACGAAAGCGGTGTTTTCAACGTGTATTTATGGCCGTTAGCATCTATATAAGCTGGTTCTTGTCGAATTTATATAAACACTGCCCTACAGGTTCTTTTTCTTCCCTGTCCTGTGGTAGTGAAATGTAGCGGTTGCGTTATGATCTGACATCTACCTCTTTAATTAAAGAAGGAAAGTGCAGAATCGATTAACGAGTCAATGTCAACTATTCTTCCTTACCGAACGGGGTGCAAGGAAGCAATTAGATAAGGTCTTTCTATTGATTGACCAAAGTTTGTCATAGGGCAGAGATTGTTTTTGGTTTTGTTTTTTACTGGCCTTTACTTATTATTGTATTGATATAAAAAAATCCGCCATTTGAACATTAAATTTTGACCATTCTTTTATTGATTCGATTTTAGATAAAACAAACTGAACTCATCTAACTTGTATCAATACTAAACAAACCACTTACATCCACCCGCGGTACATAGCTTAAGATAAAGGGTGGTAAAGTTACTAGCGAGGTAAAATGCCAACAGCATCTGGTGTTCCCCAGGCGGTCACCCATCAAGTACTAACCAGACCCAATGTTGTACTTCGCTGATCGGACGAAGCGGTGTTTCAACGTGGTATGGCCATTATCTATATAGCTGGTTCTTGTTGTCGAATTGTAGAGAACTGCCCCTACAGGTTGCTTCTGCCACGGTCACGGCTGGCGTGAACTGCTTAGCGGTGATGCAAACGCAGCCTGACATCTACCTCTTTAGTAGAAGAGATGCAGAATCGATTAACGAAAGTCAATGTCAACCTATTCTTTACCGAACGAAGTTGCAAGGGAGCTTAATTAGATAAGGTCTTTCTATTGGAGTTATTGAAGTTTGTCATAGAACGAGGTGTTTTTAGTTTGTTTCCTGACCTTTACTTATATTGTTATTATTGATTATAAAAAATGCAATTTGAACATTAAAATTTGTCCATTCTTTAATGATTCGATTTTAAGATAAAAACAAACTGAACATCATCTAACGTATCAATACTAAACAAACCATACCACATCCACCCGCGGTACATAACTTAAGATAAAGGGTGGAACAAAAGGGGTTACTAGCAAGAGAATGCGTCTCCAACAGCATCTGGTGTTCAGGCAGTCACCCATCAAGTACTA